>NC_138036.1:28253520-28286020 GCF_964106645.2 Podarcis pityusensis
TGTTCCAGGGTTAAGCTCTTCTGGGGCCTGCAACCCAGTGTCCTCCAGGAAAACATGCACAACATTTACATGCAGCTGCATATAAGGATCTGCAGTATGTAAGCCTGTGTGCTATAGTGGTTAGTGTGCTAGACTAGGACTTGGGATACCAAGTTCAAATCCCCTCAGCCAGGAAAGCTCACTGGGTGACCTTAGGTCCATCATTCTCTCTCAGCCTCATCCACCACATTGTTGTGAGGACAAAATTAGGAGGGTGAGAATGGTGTACACCAGGCATAGGCAAACTCAGCCCTCCAGATGTTTTGGGACTACAACTGCCATCATCCCTGACCAATGGTCCTGTTAGCTAGGGATGATGGGAGTTGTAGTCCCAAAACATCTGGAGGGCTGAGTTTGCCTATTCCTGGTTTAGGGGATTATGGTGGACAGGCTTGTAGGGCAGCAGCTGAAGAAGGAGCAAAAAGGGTTTTCTTGTGTGTGTGTTTCTTTGTGGCTGATTAGCTGCTCTCCCTGTGCAAAGGTCAGAGGGGGCAGGGTTTCTGTTGAGGCAGGTGATTAGCTGTGGGAGGAGCTTATCAGAGCTTGCAGGGCAGCAGCGCACGCCTAGTGGCGCGCGCAGTTTAATCCATCTTTTAGATTTAGGAGAGCTAGTCTCAAATGTTTGTTGGCGGAGACCTAGGTTTTTTGGGGGGGGAGTTATTTGTCCTGTCTTCACGCTTTTTATGATGGAGGACCGCTGTAGCCACCCCCAACGACACGTTCTCAAGATGGAGGGGGAGGGAACAGCTGCAGTCGCCTGCGGTTCCTGCGCAATGTTTGCCATCTTGCCAAAGGTTGCAGGCAGCTTTACCTGCAGCAATTGCATGTTGATTGCCCTCTTAGAAGACAAAGTCCAGCAACTGGAGGAACGTGTAGCTACGCTCCAAAGAATTAGAGAGCTGGAGCTCTTCTTGGAAGCAACAGAGCACACCGTCTCCACCAAGGAGGAGACAGGGGACTCCCCTGAGAAGGAGGCTAGTTCACCAACACAGGAGCCAGATATATGGAGAAACGTGACTCAAAGAAGTAGGAGGCCCAGGGTTCGCTCTGATTGTTTAGAAATACACAATCGCTTTGAGGTCCTCTCCCCTAGCATGGAAGACGAAGAGCAGACTCCATTTGAGGATCTCTCCCTCATTACAGTCGATCAGGTATATGAAGACGAGCAGCAAAGTCAGTCCTCAGGGAATGTGCAGGCGACCTTGGAACGGACAGCTCACGGAAGAACCCCGACCAAACCTAAGAGGAGGCGTGTAGTGGTAACAGGGGATTCCCTACTGAGGGGAACAGAAGCAGTGATCTGTGGGCCTGACAAGATGTCTCGGGAAGTGTGCTGTCTCCCCGGGGCTAAGATCCAAGATGTAACTGAACGACTGCAAGGAATCATAAAACCCACTGACAAATACCCCTTCCTCTTGGTTCATATGGGAACCAATGACACTGCAAGCAATAGCCTCCAGAAGATCAAAAGAGACTACGAGGCTCTGGGCAGGAAATTGAAGCAATTAAATGCACAAATTGTCATCTCATCTGTCCTCCCAGTTGAACGACGTGGCCCAGGGAGGGAGGGAAAAATAGTGGAAGTGAACAGCTGGCTTCGCAAATGGTGTAAACAGGAACGGTTTGGATTCTTAGATCACGGACTGCAGTTTCTTGAATATGGACTTCTGGCAAGCCTTGGGCTGCACCTCACAACGGTTGGGAGAAATGTTTTTGCCAAAAATCTCAGAAACCTCATCAGGAGGGCTTTAAACTGACTAATGTGGGGGAGGGAGACAGTGCTCCTGAAGGTAGGAGTCTATCAGTTGATGAAGGTGATCATCCAAATGTCATAGACCAAATGGAGCAAACAGCACGCAAACCTAGTGGTGGGAGGAAAAAATCCTTAAATAAGAGACACGGGGGAATGATTAATGGACTTCAATGTCTGTACACTAATGCGCAAAGCATGGGAAATAAACAAGATGAGCTTGAGTTCTTGGTACAGCAAACTAAATATGACATAATAGGCATCACTGAAACCTGGTGGGATAAGTCCCACGATTGGAATGTAATAATGGAGGGATACAATCTATTTCAGAGAAACAGACCAGACAAGAAAGGAGGAGGAGTGGCGTTATATGTCAGGGATGTGTATACCTGTGAAGAGATCCAAGATTTAGAACCTCAAAGCCAAAGTGAGAGCATTTGGGTCAAAATTAAGGGAGAGAAGAATAACAGTGACTTCATTGTGGGAGTTTACTATAGATCCCCGAGCCAAACGGAGGACATAGATGATGCCTTCCTGGAACAGATGGCCAAGCATGCAAAAGGAAGGGAGATAGTAGTAATGGGGGACTTCAATTACCCGGATATTTGTTGGATGTCAAACTCAGCCAAGAGCATAAGGTCAAACAGATTCCTCACTGGCCTTGCAGACAACTTCATTGTCCAGAAAGTGGGAGAAGCAACAAGAGGAACAGCCATTTTAGATCTGGTCCTAACCAATGTTGATGACCTGGTTAGTGGGGTAGAAGTGGAAGGATCATTAGGCGCGAGTGATCATGCTCTTCTGAAGTTTACTATATAGCGGAAAGGAGCAGCCAAGCATACTAGGACTCAATTTCTTGACTTTAAGAAAGCCGACTTCATAAAACTTAGGGAAGTGCTGGGTGAGATCCCATGGACAGTAATACTAAAAGGAAAGGGAGTTCATGATTGCTGGGAGTTTGTTAAGAGGGAGATACTAAAACACAACGTCAGGCAATACCAATGAGACGGAAACATGGAAGGTGCCTAAAGAAGCCAGGGTGGCTATCTAAAGAACTTTTAACTGAGTTAAGATTAAAAAAGGATGTGTACAAAAATTGGAAAAGGGGGGAAACCACCAAAGAGGAATTCAAACAAATAGCCAGCACGTGTAGACACAAAGTCAGAAAAGCACAGAATGAACTCAGGCTTGCTAGAGAGGTTAAAAGCAACAAAAAAGGCTTTTATGGGTATGTTCGTAGCAAAAGGAAGAACAAAGAAACAGTGGGGTCACTCAGAGGAGAAGATGGTGAAATGCAAACAGGGGACACAGAAAGGGCTGAACTCCTCAATGCCTTCTTTGCCTCAGTCTTCTCCGATAAAGAAAACAATGCCCGACCTGAAGAATTTGGAGCAAATGATTCAGCAGAGGAAACACAGCCCAGAATAACTAAGGAGATAGTACAAGAATACTTGGCTAGTTTAGATGTATTCAAGTCTCCAGGGCCAGATGAACTGCATCCAAGAGTATTAAAAGAATTGGCAGATGTGATCTCAGAACCACTGGCAGTCATCTTTGAGAATTCCTGGAGAACAGGCGAAGTCCCGGCAGACTGGAGGAGGGCAATTTTCAAAAAGGGGAAAAGAGAGGACCCAAATAATTACCGCCCAGTCAGTCTGACATCAATACCAGGGAAGATTCTGGAGCAGATCATTAAGCAAACAGTCTGTGAGCACCTAGAAAGGAATGCTGTGATCACCAATAGTCAGCATGGATTTCTGAAAAATAAGTCATGTCAGACTAACCTGATCTCGTTTTTTGACAGAATTACAAGCCTGGTAGATGAAGGGAACGCAGTGGATGTAGCCTACCTTGATTTCAGCAAGGCATTTGACAAGGTGCCCCATGATATTCTTGTAAAGAAGCTGGTAAAATGCGGTCTTGACTATGCTACCACTCAGTGGATTTGTAACTGGCTGACTGACCGAACCCAAAGGGTGCTCATCAATGGTTCCTCTTCATCCTGGAGAAGAGTGACTAGTGGGGTGCCACAGGGTTCTGTCTTGGGCCCGGTCTTATTCAACATCTTTATCAACGACTTGGATGATGGACTCAAGGGCATCCTGATCAAATTTGCAGATGACACCAAACTGGGAGGGGTGGCTAGCACCCCAGAGGACAGGATCACACTTCAAAACGACCTTGACAGATTAGAGAACTGGGCAAAAACAAACAAGATGAATTTTAACAGGGAGAAATGTAAAGTATTGCACTTGGGCAAAAAAAATGAGAGGCACAAATACAAGATGGGGGACACCTGGCTTGAGAGCAGTACATGTGAAAAGGATCTAGGAGTCTTGGTTGACCACAAACTTGACATGAGCCAACAGTGTGACGCGGCAGCTAAAAAAGTCAATGCAATTCTGGGCTGCATCAATAGGAGTATAGCATCTAGATCAAGGGAAGTAATAGTGCCACTGTATTCTGCTCTGGTCAGACCTCACCTGGAGTACTGTGTCCAGTTCTGGGCACCACAGTTCACGAAGCACACTGACAAACTGGAACGTGTCCAGAGGAGGGCAACCAAAATGGTCAAAGGCCTGGAAACGATGCCTTATGAGGAACGGCTAAGGGAGCTGGGCATGTTTAGCCTGGAGAAGAGGAGGTTAAGGGGTGATATGATAGCCATGTTCAAATATATAAAAGGATGTCACATAGAGGAGGGAGAAAGGTTGTTTTCTGCTGCTCCAGAGAAGCGGACACGGAGCAATGGATCCAAACTACAAGAAAGAAGATTCCACCTAAACATTAGGAAGAACTTCCTGACAGTAAGAGCTGTTCGACAGTGGAATTTGCTGCCAAGGAGTGTGGTGGAGTCTCCTTCTTTGGAGGTCTTTAAGCAGAGGCTTGACAACCATATGTCAGGAGTGCTCTGATGGTGTTTCCTGCTTGGCAGGGGGTTGGACTCGATGGCCCTTGTGGTCTCTTCCAACTCTATGATTCTAGGATTCTATGATTCTATTCTATGGTTGTTGCTGTTATTGTATCCTTATTTTAGATCAGGGGTCCCCAACCTGTGGCCCATGGAGGCCGTTTAACCAGCCCACGAGCCTCCCCCGTACTGAGTCGCCCGCTTGGCATGTCCCAACGCGCTGTGCTAAACAGGCACAGTGTGGCATGGGGACTTTCTTCCGCAGCTCCAGAAATTGCTTCTGCGCATGCCCAGACACCGGAAATCACATCTGTGCATGTCCTTAGCGCTGGAAATCACTTTTGCGCATGCCCAGACGCCAAAAATTGCTTCTGCACAGGCACAATTTTCAGTGTCTGGGAATGAGCAGAAGCAATTTCCAGCGCCACAGACGTGATTTCCGGCGCTGCACTGGTCCAGCCCACAGAGGATCTCCGCGGGAGTGATCCGGCCCATGCCCAGTAAGCCTTGCCAACCCGTTTTAGATCATGTTATGATTTATGTGGAATTTGTTCAATTTGGGTTATGTACTTTTGATGTTTTGTTGTTTATAACTACTTTTGCTATGTTTGGAATTATGTGGTTGTTTCACATTGTACGGCACCTTGAGCATGATTTTAAGTATGGAAAAAAGGTAAAGGTAAAGGTACCCCTGACCATCAGGTCCAGTCGTGACAGACTCTGGGGTTGTGCGCTCATCTCGCTCAAGAGGCCGGGAGCTGGCGCTTGTCCAAAGACAGCTTCCGGGTCACGTGGCCAGCGTGACTAAGCCGCATCCGGCGAGGCAGCACCAGCGCAGCACACGGAAACGCCATTTACCTTCCCGCTGGAGAGTGGTCCCTATTTATCTACTTGCACTTTGGGGTGCTTTCAAACTGCTAGGTTGGCAGGAGCTGGGACCGAGCAACGGGAGCTCACCATCGCGGGGATTCGAACCGCCGACCTTTCGATCAGCAAGTCCTAGGCTCTGTGGTTTAACCCACAGCGCCACCCGCGTCCCAGAAAAGTGGAAAAGTGTCATACAAATAAAATGATGTATGTATGTAGTTAACAGCCTGTTGTGGAGCTATGTGACACTAGTATCCTGAGAGAGGGGCTTCTTGGGGGAAGGGACCTGGATAGCAAGGGCTCTGCCAATGCTCTTGGCCACAGGTTGTTAATAAATTTTTGTTTTCAAAAATGACAAAATATATGACTATTATATCCAAGGTAAGTGTGCTAGTTCCCCTGAACCATTAAAAGGTTTGGGGAAACAATCAGTTGAATCTCCCCCATCCCTACAAGCAATATGAAATCTCTGCCACCACCGCCCCCGCCCCCCCAATTTGGGAACCAAAGGGCTTACTGATTGCTTCACTGGCACGATGTCACACAAGTCATTACACCCATACTGCAGGAATTGTTGCTTAGCTTCTACATAACAGCAAAAATTGTGGGAAACTGCAGTCAAATACAACTATGCATAGATGCTACTCAGTGCATGAAGGGCTTAAGACCAGAGAGGTCTGTTGCTAGACCTAGCAGGACCAGTGGTCAGGGATGATGGGAGTTGTAGTCCAATAACAGCTGGAGGCCCAAGTTTGAGAAACACTACCCTAGACTCAGCTAGGTCACACACCCTTACCTCTGTGAGGAAGTGAAGCTGTTTCTCTTCCCTTCTCTCACTCTCTTCTCACCATGTGATCCATCAGGACAAATGTGTCTGAACTTGCTCAAAGTTCAGACCACATGTCTGAACTTTGTGTATTGTGTAATTTGTACCCAGGAATAATCTACTTGTGTTCTTCTTGCTGCTGCATAGAACAATGCATGAGTCAGACCTTTGGATTTAGTAAGTAAAGCTTTAAAATTTACTTAACAGTATGTAGTCTGTTCATTGCAAGAGCTCTAAGCAGACCAAACAGGATATACAAAAGGGTTTGACAACCTATATTCCATGCTATGCTGCTAGTTAACTCTGAAAGTGTTTTTAACTCTGCTGGGGGCTCTCTCATGCTGAAGAGTGTGAAAAGCCCTATGTTTTGAATCTAGGTGCCCAGCCAATTCTTTTTGTTAATTCTACATGTGGGTCAGATCTATTTTCCACTTCCACAGACCAGTCCCACTGATATCAAGGAATTATAGCTGTAGTCTACCTAACTCATGGAACCTTATTTCAAAAATCTTTGTTGTTTCCTTTGACATTATAACCAAGTTTGTCCATACCAGTGCTCCTCCTGGTGTTTACAGATATATCTGTATAACTAAAGTGAATGGGAAGCACCACTTTAAACTAAAGGGTTTGGGGTGACTTTCATTATATTACTTTATAAACAATATGCGATAAGATTTGGTGTACGTCTACATGCAACAAATAGCTGGATGTCTACATGCAACAAATCCCTCAGCCTCTTTTTCTAAGTAGAAGCAGCTTCAAGTGGTTGAAGCAGAGAAAAAGCAGGTATGGGAAGAGAAAAGGAAAGTAATTATTTTTTCTGCCCAATGTTCTTCTACTCCAAATTGCCACCATGGATTTGGAGAGGAGGGATAAAACAGCTGAAGGTGTGACTTGGAGCAGAGAAGTAGTGGGCTGGGAAAGGTTAAGTGCCCCCTCTCCCCCGACACCTCTACTCTCTAAACATCCCCCGCGGGCCCAAAGCTATCTTTGCTTAGAAAAAGGGCAAAGCATACATCAAGGGATCCTTGCACATATCTGTAATGTGTACTTAGGCCTTGAGACTGCAGGGTTTCCTGCTAACTGTAATTCTTTTACACCTTGCAGGGATCAGCCTGTGAATGCTGCTACAATTACTTTCTAAAAAGAGAGGTGTCGGGGCTCAAGTATGCTTGGAAGCCACATCCTCAAACCTAAAAATGCTACCCTCAAACCCATATATGTAGGAGGTAGCTCTAGTTACTCTGTGATGAAAGAGAAAATCACTCTGCACCTTCACAGTGGCACCCTTCTTTATATTTCACATGGTCAAGGACTGAGGTCCTGGCATGTGGCTACTGGGATACAGTATACGCTTCTGGTGTGGATGCTAACACTACAGCACAACACCTGCAGCCATGGAAAACTACTCTAAAGGCATGAGGCTGGTCCTCCAGCACAGAAGAACATCCAGTTCCCTGCAAACAGAACAATGGACCTTAAACCACTACAGAAGTAGCCTTTAACAGGTGGGCAAAACCAGACCATTTCCAGATTCCTGACACTTTATGATGCCACCCTACGCCTACTGCTCCCTCCCCTTCTCTTTTGCGCCTTTTGTTGGGCAGCGACTAAATGGGTGAAATAAATAAGCATACTGAGGTGTGTGGAGGTACAAATCAGGTTGTAAGAAGAAAATGTTAGTGTCATTAAAAGCTTTGAAATCTTTAATTTAAAGAAGAAGCCTCAGAGGAAACCCTCCCTGGAGAGCTGCTGCTCCATATACTGAGATGTAGCAGATGGAGATTTTAAACTAGAGCTATCCATGTATTGTTAACTCAAACCTACAAGGAAGGCCTAGAACCAGTTCTCAGGGTTTTTTTTGTAGACAGTAGAAGGAACGTACAACCATGACAGAATCATGATGGTTTCATTCTTTCACTCATTATTCTTTCCTCAGTTTCATTACTAGCAGAAATGAAAAACTAGGAAAGTGACACAATAACCCAAGCTCACTATAAAAGCCATATATTGCATTATGGTGCAGAAAGGGTAAATTACTGCTACAAGTGCTTCCAGAAATCTAAATTCAGACACATACTCACCATTTGACATTTTCTTCATATGAAAATATGTGGTAAACCCATTTATGCTCCAGGAATTTTAGATGTACTGCTTAATGCTGTTCAAATCATTTTCATATCATAAAAATGTTTTTGAGTTTGTTTTTTATACATTTATTCCCCCTACTGGCGATATTTATTTTTATTTGGATGTGTAAAAAAAAGAAAATGTTTTACCAACAGAAAGAGAAAATAGAATCAGGATTGATTTGTTCAAAGTGTTATAATATTCCTTTGTGGGTGCCAGCTACCTTACACAGTCTTGAGGAAAAAATAAAATGTGATGTTCCTAGCATAATCTTGTCCCTGCTCACATTCTCTGCTGTGGTAAATAATCCCCCTCTCAGCCCATCATCTAAATATTTCTTTTAAACCATAGATTCAATCTAGTACCTTGCATATGATGCTTGAAAATAAGCATATATAATTGTACTAAGGGAAATCAGAAAGGTGCACTGGGGAATGTGTTGATTTACAAAGGGGAGATTCAAAACCTGCCTCAGCCATGAAATTCACTCAGGAACACTGTATGTGCTACAGGTTAAGGCATGGAACTGAAACATGCAACATGTACTCCTAAAAACACAAATGTTGGTGTTCCACACCTGCCTTTTTACTTGGTAATGGATGCATTTATCATTAAATACTGAGTAACTTGCTATAAAATTTTAAAGTGTACTCAATGAAAAGTATAATTTAAATAACAAACTGCACACAAACTTGTGTTTTCAACCTTGTGTGTGAGGGGGTACAGATGGGTAGAGGAATTGGGAAAGGCTTGTTTTATAAGCAAAACTCCACTGGCAATTCTTATGATCCAAACCATTATGTTTTTAGGAGTATCAACGAAGCACCATAGAATCTAAGAGGTGCTGCCCAACATCTGTTTCAATCTTAAAGGATGGAAACCTTGGAACCCTTGCTACTGTGATCTATTTAGACCTTGCGGAGCAAATTGTACTTAAATCATAAACATGTGCATTGGGAGTTGAGGGGAAATCACATTTCAGCTGTTCTATATCTTTGTGCTTTATGATCACAGTTAGGAACTGCCTTGGGCTTAGGAGTAGCCTAGCACTCAAAGCTCCTCCACTTGCCAGGTCTGTCTTTTGGGGAAATCCTCAAAATGGTTGCTTCCCAACTGTGGAATTCTTTTTCTCCTGAGTGTGAATATTTATCAGAGGCAACCTAAGGCGTCTGTGTTTTGGCAAACATGGCCTAAGGGTAAGTTTTGTAATACAGCTGCATCTGTACTATAATACAGGGGGTTTTTTTGTGTAATCTTGAAATCTCTACTAGTGATAGGTTGAACTGTGATGTCATAGAATGCTTCTGAAAGTTTTAATTGTTCATTGAATTAATCCAGCCTATGTGTTGGAAGCTGAAGCTCTGTTTCGCTGAAACAAGAGACATGGGGAAGGAATCTGAGGACTGTAAAGTGGGAAGATGACTCATCAGAAGAAAAGCTAAGGGGCAGGGCACTCATAGGCAGAACAGCTGAAGAAAGGGGACAGAACAGCTAGTAGACTGAAAAAATAGGAATATAAGTAAATAGTAGATGAAGGAAAGGCAGAAAGAGTATACAGCTGAAGGAGGAACAAATGAGAAAAGAGATTGCTGAAAAACACTATCCCATTTGTTTAAACTTTGGTAAATCTTAACCATATCATTAAAGCTCTGCACATATATCTGTTAGCTATTCCTATCCCAATTCAGGTACCCTTATAAACACAGTTGTAAACACTGTTACTGTTATGCAGATGTCTGAAGTTGTATAAATGATGACATGTTAATAAATTGGGGTGGGAGGGAATAGGATTACAAACAGTATATTCAACATTAGCCATTTTCATCAACCTAACAGCCTAAAAAATTAATGCCTGGGCTTCTATCTTATAGAATTTTTAAAATTTCAGTTTAAAAATATATATAAGCTTTATTCCCATTCTACTATTGTGACTTACCACACTTTGGTAACCGTGAGAATTCATTCCCTGATTTAACACTCAAATCCTTTTTCTCATATATAATTCTTATGAAAAATTGATTTTCCAGCATTAGGTCATGTGACTAGATCCTAATCACATGAATATTAGACTGTTAGGTCCTCAGTGCAAGAACCTATCCTCTTGTACTCTGTAAAATGCCATGCACATTGATGGCACATTATTTCTACTAATACTAATACTAATACTAATACTAATACTAATACTAATACTAATACTGTACTGAATGCTTCTGTTCTGATCTGCATGAGTAACAATTTCTTACAAAAAGGGTTTAAGAACTGACATATTAATGTATTTTTCAAATGAGAGACAAAGGAAGAAATTTTCACCGATGGTGAAACAAGAAACAAATGTTTCTTTCTGTCCTAAAATGGAGTGCATACTTAGAAATAGCCAACCAGACATAGTGCATTTTTGCTAAATACAAGCTTTGTGTTTAGAGGCAGTATACCTCTGAATACCAAACACTGTGATTAAATAATAAGCGAAAGCTTTTGCTTGTATGTCCTGCTTGCCAACTTTCAGGGGAATCTTAGCCACCCACTGTTGGAAACAGGATGCTGGTCTACATTGTACCATTGGGACTCTCCTTATGTTCTTACATTGAAATGGATTCTGCAAGGCGAGTCCACTTGTGCACGAAGCTAATCAGATGGCCAGTACTTTCACCCACTTTCACAGTATCAGTCACTTATTTGGGGGATGGAGATGATTCAAAGTACCCCATTCCTATGTCCCCATCAATAGGTGATCATTGCACTTTTACATAAAATACATTTAAGCCTGCCCCTTGTTCTTGAGGTGCAATATGGTTGTCAATGCAGAACAGATAGTTGAAGGGAGCCATTTTTAACCAAATTATGTTCCAATGTAGCATTCATTCTGAATTATGGATGTGGGAAATTATATTATTTAAAAAATGACAAAGATTCTGCACAAATGATTGTGCTTACTGCCAGCTACAGTAAGGCAATGCCACTCTTATGTCAGCAGTGTTGCAGGGATATTGACCTTAGTGTTGCAAACAGATCTGGCAGCTCAAATGATCAACATGCCAAGGTTCAAATGCAGCATGTTTATAACCAGAGAAAATAAATGATTCCTAGGAGAGAGAAAAAACTTTTTGAGCAGCTGATTGCATTTTATGGACTTAAAATAGCTGATATCATCAGTGTGCTACACATGGCAGAGAGAAATAACTAATTAACAAGGAATTCCCTATGAAAACATAATTCTAAAGCATTTTGGCTTCACATTTCAACAGATGGACTGCAGAAGATACTAGAGGGGGTGGGAAACCAAGCTGAGCCAACTAAGTGATGGTTTTCTAGCCAAACCAGAAAATATTTTTATTCTTATTTTGACAAATCTGAAAAGAATTCAGAGCCAGCATTTCCAAAGATAGGAGCCTGCAGAAAGGCTTCTAAATTCACGCTTCCAAATCCAGGACCCCATATAAGTGGCTTGATTTCCCCCCAAACATAATGACAAACAGTCCCCATTGATTTCCCCACAGCAGAGAGAATGCTTAGAGACAGATAATGAAAGGGTGTGAGCCTACCATCCCCAGAAGACTCTAGGGGAAAACCCTAGTCAGATAGTTAATTTAAGTGAATTGATCATGTGTCCCAAGCATTTGAAGCCAAAATCTTAAGTGAAGGAAAGTAGAACTTTGGCTGTTTCTATGTTATCATGTAAAGTCTATGAGGTCCAGTGTGTAAAAGGCTGGGTTTGGATCCCGCATCCTCTCCTGATGGAGGAGTGTGTCAGTACACACCAAGTTCAGTCAGACAGTCATCCGCAAACTGGAGGGTTAGGGACAACTGAATTCTACTACTGAGCAAAGACCCTTTCCCATCACAACTCTACCTGCAACCACTTTTCACTGGATTGCAATAGCTAGGTGCAATGCAGGGAAAATTTAATGCCTTTCCATTTCATTGATTTCTATAGTACTTGAACATGCTTAGTTTCCTTGGGATTGCATCCGCTATTCTTGTAACTCCATAGTGCCAGATGTAGTACAGAAAATAGGTACTGATATAGTGAAAAATAACAAATAAATAAAAATGGAACAATTTTGAGCCAAAACAAAACTGGATGAGTTATTTCAACTATTTCAGATTACCATTCCAGGTGCCAAAAATAACAAACAAGAAATCGCCCATCTATACCAGATTTGATTTTATTAGCTCCAAAGTAAAGCTAGTCTGACTGCACTGCTAATAACACATACCTGTTCCTTTGTAACGGATGGAAGTACAGCCTTGCAATTAGTTGATATCTATCCTAGTTCTTCATCACTGGAGCTGGCAGAGTATACAAAATTGACCTAAAGAGAAAAACAAAGGAGGCGTGTTTTTAACTTTGTGGCTTTTTAAAATTCTAGAAGATTACAATGTAGTCTCTACAAAAGCCCTCATAAAGCAGTAGTATAATAGGGAGCATTCAAAATCCATATTAGAACAATACCTTTATCAGGCTTACCAAAATATTACAGAATAGTGTGCAATACTCTACTGCAATCTCTGTCAGAAAAACAGTAATGCACAGTGGGAAGAAAAACTTTGATTTTTAAGCCATGAAATCTACATCTAATCATAGTCTTAGGATGAAATGGGAGAGGTGGTACCAGGCATTCAAATGAGGCTATGCTGGTATATTTGAACATATACCGTACCTCCTGGTAACAAGCAGCATAACAATGGCTTGTTCTCCATCTCTTAAAACATAAGAACTTACTCTAAGCAAGCAACAGAAACAACAAAAAGCCCTGTGACACCATAAAGGCTAACATATTTATTACAGCATAAGCTTTCATAAACTAGATCCCACTTCTTCAGATGTATGAAATGCTATCCTCAGTTGGTATGTGTATGTGTATATATATATATATATATATATATATATATATATATATATATTATAGGGGGGGTTAAAAAACGTAAACAGTGGAGTCAAGTGTCAATGACATGCAAAAGTGTAGTTGGTGACCATTCAATTACAGCTTAAATGTACACAAAATAAGCACAGTGATCATCTGCAAGTACAGTAGCTATAGAATGATCCTACAGGAACCCAATTCTCAATGGCTTTACAATCAAACACCAGCACTTTGAATCAGGGCTAGAAGTGAGCCAACATTAACTGCTTAAACCAGGGATGGTAAACCTGTGACTTGCCAGATGTTGTTGGACTCCAACTCCCATCAGACCCAACTAGTATGGACAATGGTAATTTGAGTATTCATTTTGATTATTTAATTTCTATACCACTTAATATACTAAAAATATCTCTACACAGTGTACAAAATACTGAAGCAACAGACAACTTAAACAAAATATTACAAAAATATGCACTTACATATAAGAAGTAATACAAAGCTACAAATATATAAATCAGTATCAGTTCATTTTCCTTTTGACACACTCTCCCTCTCAGCCTCCTCCAGGTTCTCATCCAAGGTCCAAACAAACTCTCAGCTCACTCTCAGAAAAGTCTCACAACGAGAAGAGTTCCCGGAAACAGCAGACATCATCCTAGTCTCTCACTTGAGACTTGCTTTTTATGGGCAGACCCAAGGTGGGTGCCCACGGCTGTGTCCCATTCAGCTGCACTGTCTACAACCAGTTCCAGGTACAGCAGCTTTATTGAGCTTTCCAGAGGGACCAGAGGATGGGAATAGGGCTCTCCACCACTTACAGCTCTTTTTTCAACCTCTATCCTCTCCTCCTTCTCCCCTAGCTGCTTATTATTCAACACAGGGTCCGCATTCCTAGCTTAAGCACAAACAAGGTAGTTTCCCACTACCTGATCCTAGTTAGCAATCTTGCTGCTATATTGCTGTACTTTACAGCAACTTGCAACACTTTGGAAAACTGCTGAAAGGCTGCTTGCGCTTCTAAAGAGAGAGTTGGATCTAGGAGTATCCCCAAACCACAGATGTCATTCTTTAGAAATGCAACCCTATCCAGAATAGGTTTGAATACCACCAGCCCACACAACCAAACTGACCACCAACATAACCTCCACTTTTTCTTATACACTTAATTACCAACCCCAGTCATTGGTTCAGCATTTTCACCACCTGACCAGAATTAGATGAAATAGGAAAAGCAGGAAGTTCTGTGTCATTCACATATGCTTGACGCCACACTACAAATCTCCTGATGACTTGACTTAGCAGTTTTTACAAAGATATTGAACAGCAGTCTCATGAAGATGGGAGTTAAGATCAGTTGTCTAGAAAGGCAATTGCCTAGAAATGTTTTTTATAATAATTGTTTTCCCGACCAAACTATCGGATTACCTGTAAATGCAGACAGCCCCCAAAATATTAGATTTGGTCCACCTTTCAGGCATTTTCTGTACTCCATTTCAGCAAGTTATGTCTTTCCCTCTGTCCTTAGCGTTTCTGATCAACTACAGTCTCAGGGACTAATCCTACAATTTGGCAGAGTGAGGCACACACCTCAGGTGGTGGTTTTCTGATGTACTATGAAAGATCACCTATTTGCCAATTAATAAGTTTATTATATTTGTTTTATACATTTACTACCATAGAGCTATCTTGCCCTCTCCATAGGCTCCTACATCTATGGTTTGAGAAGCTGAGATCTAAAGAACTACTTAAGCTCAGACAGCACAGTGGAGTCCTTTATTCCCCTCTTAAACTCCCTACAGTTTCAAAAGAGATTTGCTGTGCAGCATGGTGTGAGGCTAATGTTCAAGAGAAACAAATCTAAAGCCTCCTTGGGTTCATGGAACTAGTTTCACAGTTGTTTGGATCCTGGCCAGTATTGTCCCAACTATGTGACAATGTTAAGAGTTATGCATTACAAAGCTATGCTGTATACCTGCTAATACAGTGAAATACACACAGCTTTTCCACAAGCATACCACACCCCATCTCATGTACAATGCAGAAATACACTGAGGTAAGCCCTGGTTACCAGCAGGTATATGTGCAAGAGTTGGACAGGACTAAACGACTAAACAACAACAAAGCCCTAGTGAGCCCAAAGTCTCTAACAAGTCTGAATGACATACACAAGCAACAACAAAAAGGCTATTTGAGCTTCATGTTACAATTTTAACAAGTACTCAACACAGTTCTGTAGCAAGTGCACATTACGACTAATACATGAAGCAGTCCTAAAAATTTGATTAATAGAAAGGCAAGATAGAAGCATATTAAATAAATAAATTAAGGCAACATTAGTTTTGTTACCATCCTGAACTTGGCCATTGCAGGCTCTGTGACCCGGCTAATCAAGAACTTAGGGGCACTCTAAGCTGACCTTTATGAAAAAGAAGTGATGATCTCTGGCACTATTAAACAGTCCTTACAGTATGATCCTATATATGCTTGTTTGGAAGTAAGGCCACAATCCTACACACTCACACTTGGGAATAACTCCTACTGTATCAGTGGGGTATATACTTTTGTGTAGGCATACACAGGCTTGCTCCATAAGTCTCAAAGAGTTAAATGGAGAATTAACTTCCTATTATACATGTTTAGGATTGCACTGCAATCAAATGAGATTTTTTCCCCCTAGTACACCTAATAGTGTAGCCTTTGGCTGTACACTTTCTACAATGGTTTTGTATTATAATGCATGAAGGAATAATTTGGGAAGGGTAAACATGCATGTCTATTTCAAAAAGAATGCAGGCACAAACAATCCCTGGTGTTTGAATCAGGATTTTCCACCAAGCACTCATTTTCTGCTGGAAACAGGTGTGCTTGCTACCTTTTTCATATTTGCAGCTCTAAAGCCACAGGTGTGCACAACAGTATCTTCTGGAAGTAGTATGAGATCAAGCCATATTGGTAATGGAAAAAGAGGCCAAAGAACACTTATTAGAAGCATATCTCAACTTAAGAGCTCCCCAAACCACCCAATCACATGTACAAAAAAGAGAACACTGCCAAATGCTCAGCAGTAGCTCCATATACCTGTCCATTCACTGTTTACATTTTAATGGAAATTCTTTTCCATCCCTAACACAGCGTGCTTTAGAAGCCAAAAACAAATGCTGCATCAATGGAAGATGAATTTATGTTGACCTTTACCAGGAAAGCACTGTAAGACAGAGCACTTAAGCATTTAGAGTGCAGTACATCTTCACATATTATGCAGCTCCATGGCAATAGGGAAAGTGCTAACCCAGTAAAGTTACCCAGGGGACATAAAATGAAGTATATAAAACTCTCTAGCGGAATGTTATATAATATTCCCAGGTCAGGATTTGCAACTTTTGAAGACTTCTTTGTTCCATCTGGACAGGGGGGAGATTTGTGGATTCAGAATTCAAAATATATATATTTTTAAGTGACACAAATATAGACTTGCTTTCTTTTAATGCCTAGCTACAAATCGTAAGAGAAAATATCAGTGGTAAAACTGGGCTCATACTCCTTAAGTCTCTATCACCAAAGTAAGTCCATTCATTCAAATAAAACAACTCCAGAGTACAGTATGTGATTTGCAACTTGAGTTTAAATCTAATAATTAAACTGTTTCAAGAGTATGTATTTCCTGAAAAGTTAAATATTACATGTACTTGAAAACTGCAACCAAACGTTTAACAAGCTATTTAAATATGAATGTGTGCTGAATAATATGAAAAACTCACCACCCCCAACCTTCACATTCTTGGTTAATAGCACTTTTAAGTCCACCTTCCCACAAAGAACACACACAACTATCCTGTGTTTAGGTCCAGAGAGGTTTTCCTTTTAGCTGCTCACAATGCTTTTTATCTGTTCTTTACATCAACTCACCATCCCTCACCACACAGAATCTCTAGTCTAGAATAGGGATTTCCAGCATCCAGAAGATGTAAACTAGAATTCCCCTCATTCTTGACTGTTTGCTATGATGGCCAGGGCTGATTCACAACTGGGAGCCACCAGGTTGGCCACCCCAGGTCTGAATTGTACATTGTTTTTCCCCCCATACCAACTGAACCACTGCTTCCCTTGACAAGGGCCAGCCCAAAACATTGGGCTACCTGAAGCAGATAGTGCCTTTCTGTATTTCATGTACAAAAGCCACCGAGACTGGCAGTTTAGTATCACTTCAACAATGACAATGGGACAGCATCCTCCATCTTACCTGAGTGCAGCAGGCTAGCTCAGAAGGCACAGGGTAGCCTCACTCTGCCCTGCCCTTGATAGTTCATCCAACAGGAGTAAAAAGTATGTGAACTCCAATCTAACACATATACACATACAGCACACAAAGGCTTGCAACATACTTCCAATTCTTGTCTCAAGAAGTCACTGTTCAAATGCTAAGGAGTGGCTTATCTAAGGCCATTATTAAACTCACACCTGGCGACAACCTGCCCCGTTAGATCAAGAAACACAGTTGTGAGCTCATTACATTCCTTCATAGGTTTAAACCTGACCTCCTGACCCTTCCTTCATTTTACTCAGTTTCATCTAGAAAACCAGTTTCCTAAACCACTTCTTCAACTGATGAGTGGAAACCTTTAACTGGGCTGCACAAACCCCTACCTGCAATTGGCTGTATTAACATTAGCCTTCCATTTCCTTATTTAGGAATGAGGTACCTTTTAAGAAGTATGGAAATAAAAAGAATAAAATATGTGGAAATAACTAAAACCAGGGCAAATCATTATTTATATAGTTTGTGTGTGTGTGTATAAAGTGAATCCCAAGGTGATGTATAACTCAATCTCCTTCAAGCACCTCTAAACTTGGGATTTGAACCTTGGCCTAAGGCAATAATTATAAACCCAATTATAATAAACTCACTTTTCTCCCTCCTAACCTACGTAGAGAATATTTATTTTCTTATGCTGTTTTTTCTGGGGGGGAACCCCCCTCTTTCTCACGCGGGCTTCCCGATTCTTCTTTCCCACAGGGTCTCTTCTGCTGAGCACCCACCCCTTGGGCTGGATCCAGACTCTGCCTTGCGTCAAAGGAGTTGTTAAGACGTTAACCCCAGCCGAGCGCGGGGACGTTAAAAAACGCCGCGACGCAATGATGAATGGGGTTGCTGGGCCGGCATCTTAAAAGCCCAGGCTTTGGCTTCTCTTTTAACTGTTTCAAACTGACAGAGCCATAGATCACACAAACGCGCCCGCTAAAAGGAGAGAGGCATTTGGCCATTTCGCTTAAGAAAATCACGCGTGCACGAGCCTGCTCAGCCTCTCAGCGTCTCCCGAGAGGAGGACCGGGCTCTTTTCTCACGCGCACCTGCGTAGGCATATGTGTCAGAAAACGAACCGCAGGATACTGAAAAAGCAGCAGCTCTCAGCTATCGCCGCTCCCCCTCAGCACAAAGCGCGCGGGCCTTACGCCTCCAGCGCTTTGCAATCACGCCTAGAAGAGGCTGAAGCGCTTGCGCATGCGCAGAATTTCCCGTTGTTTGGCGCGCGCGGCCGCGGCTCTTCCTGTTCCCCTCCCCCACCCACCCTTTCTCTCATTCTCTTTCTCTTTTTTTTTTTTCATCTCTCTCTCTCTCTCTCCTCCTTGTGGAGAAGTTGGCGCGCTGCCCGCTCAGGCATTCAGCGCGAGCTCCTCAGGGATCAGCAAGCAAAGTCACAGTCTGCACAAACAGAGCTTTCAAATTCATAAAATTCATAGGATTTTTCACAAATGAATGAACACAATTTTCTACCAATTTCCTCATTATGCAAATATGCAAAATATCAAATTTAGGCCAATTAGGGTCCTCCACAGTCCCAAATTCACCCGTTTAAGCCATAATTGCAGAAACTATCAAATAATTACGGCCGCTAATTGGAAATATTTGTGACAGATACAACAAATTCTTGCACAAATTACATTTCATTTTAGGAACCACTGCGCGCCACTGAAATTTTATCGAAGTCTAATTTAACTTACATAATGAGTTGAATTGAGTACTTGTTATCAAATTTGAGCAATTCATAGCTCCGTAATGTGGAATGATCAAATAAATTAAAAGGGAATTTATTCAATATTTTTGTTGTGATCCTTTTTTTTCGAAACCATTGCTATTTTGTGGGGAATTTCCTTCCTCCTCTCGCTCCCGCTGCCTGAGGTGGCTGACATCTGTCATAAAAAAAATATATCTTAAAAAAACAAAACAACCACCCCACCAGCTGCAGTGGGAAGGAGGAGGAGGGAAAGCAAGCAGGAGCAGCAGCAGCCGCGAGCTGCCCTGATAGCTGACAGAAGAGGAAGGGCAACATTTCCAGTCATGGTTCCTTCCTCAGCGCTATCATTCTTAGCCCAGAGAGAGAGGCAGCGAGAAATCATAATACAAACATGCTCGACTTTCCTGACGGGGAGGAGGTGGCGGGGAATAAAAAAAACCACCTCGGGATTTATTTCATTTACACTTCCGGGTGAATGGCGAGAACAAGAAGCGTGACTTGTGTGAACGGAATTGTGCTGACACCCTAAGCGCCCTTTCCCCCCGCCTGGCCCCGGGAACCTAAAAGGCGCTTCCCCTCAACTGCCCGCTCGATTCGAATTCCATCGCCACCCTTAGCCCACCCTGTCCACGTGACTGTTTCTCGCCAATCCGATCTTAGGGTGAAGGCTTCAAACTTAACGCACTTTTGGGGAGGGAGATTCCCACGGGAGCTGAATTCCAGCCTTAAAGATCAGGGTCTTTGGATGCCCATGAGCGTCTTTACCTGCCATTGTTTCCCATTTCTTCTTCGCCTTATCCCTAAAGTTACAGTTCTAGACACAGGCTTTTAGGGGGGGAAATATCGTGGCAAGCAAGCCCTACATTTAAACAAAAACCAAAACCACCCCCTTCTAACGGGGTGATATGATATCGATCAGAAAAGGTTTTGTGATGTGTGTCAGGCTCAACCTTCGGCGAGTCTCTCGTTAAGGGAATGCAGCCGAACGCCATTGGTTGTGTTCCCATGTTGTTTTAAGGCCATCCAATCGATCAGAATATTTTTGGCATCCAATCTGGATTAACGCACTTCCAGACAATCTAGTCTTGCGGGATGCAGGCCTTGTAGCCAGTCAAAATTCCCATTTTAAACAGAGGATAACCTGTTTACATTTTGAGGATAACCTGTTTACATTCATGGATTCATCCAGAGAATATTTATATGTATATAAAGATGTAATCTTATATATTAGTTAAGAGTGTGATAACCTTTGCACAAACACATGTGAATTGCTCACCCAGCCAGTTATATCAAAACAGACTTCCACATATACTGTAACGTATGGGTATATATGGAATTATATGTCCAATAATTGTATATATTAGCAATGTATATTCTTCACAGCGGCCACTATTCAGTAGTGAGCCACACTTTCTTAAACCCACTGATATTAATGGAATTTCAGTGCATAACACTGTGCTCTGAATTATGGCCAGTTTGTTAGTGCCAATGTGATCTATTCAGTACTGGCATAACTATATATAATTATATGCAATACATATATTATGTACATGATATACATAATATATGCTCTTCCTTAGTCAATGGTCAGAGAGGAGTTTATTATTATTGGCCCATTTTGCAGAAAATTCCTTAAATAGGAAAAAAAATGTGTAAGGCTCATAATACAATAATGCAATATATGGCACTCTGTATATATGTATACAATGTGTGTGCTTGTACTATTATATATAACTTGCATTTATCTCTGTATACCCCTGAGTTGCCCTCTCAGGAGAAGGTCAGCTCCCTGGCCAGAGACGTTATTTTTCTTCCTCACCGCCATTCTCACATCCACACACGCACCATTTTTAACTGCCTGTGGCCTCGTTGGCGGATTATAAATGTCTTCTTCTCGCTGTGATTTGTTTAATCCGTGGAAATGGTGCTGGTCCTATGTAAACAAGCCAAGTGCGGAATGAAGGCAGCCACCCATGCGTGGCCAGCCTGCCTATTTGTCAGAAAACCTTCATAAATACTGAGCCGGGGCTGGGCAAGGATGTGATGTCTCCATTTTTGCCAGGAAAGGGCACGAGGAAGACAAAGCGAAGCAGTGCGCCGTGTAACCTTTAAGGGACAGATAGAGTGTTGTGCTGCTCTTCGCCAGAGACTCGCTCGCTCCCCTCCCTCTCCCTCTCTCTCCCTCTCGGTAATTCACCGCCAGCGAGGATGGATGACGGGTTATCCAGAGTATCTAGACCCGTTTCTGCGTGCAGCATGTATGTGTGCAAAGACAAAGTGACGAAGACAGTCCAATAATATCTTCGTCCCTGAACCATTCTGCAATCCAGCTCTAATTGTCTGGCAAGCTGACACGCTCGCATCCAGTTGTGGGGCTTTTGTGGGGTTTGGAGCGGAAAACGTGGCCCGTCCAGCTTGGTAGGCGCACCCAGAAAACGTCGGATCGTTCTATGAAGAAATTCGCCTTTCTTTCTTTCTTTATTTTTTCAGAGGTTTACTTTTTCAGTTATCCGTGTTGCTGGACAATACCTCATTATTTTCTTAGGCTCTGCTTCGCATTGATCCGATCTTGTGTCCGCTGGAGATTTTAAGAGAAACACATATGTGTCTGATCAGAGCAGCAATTACCTCCTGTAATTATTACAGTCCTTATTTATTACAAAAAAGTGAGAAAATGTCGAGTATTAAAACGTGAAAGCAGCTATTAATCAAACCTTTACACCTTCTTTAGCTCAGGCGTGATGGTGGGTATTATCATAAATCTACTCTGATAGTAACACAAGAATAATGAGTTCAGTAATGATAGCGATGATGATGATAATGATTTTAACCAACAAAGAATAGTGTAGATTTATTGCTAATAACGTGGTACAGGAACCTCTTCATTAAAAATTACCTATATGTACTCCTCATGGTTGAAGATGAGATTGCCAGGAGTTGTTTGGGTGCGTTATGGCGCTCCAAACAACTGCTAAGGAGCAGCAACTTGAACTACACTAGGCGAATGGTGACCCGGAACTACTTATAATGCCGATTTCTAAAGTAGGCAGCTTGATATACACTGTCCAGAAACGGCCCCTAAATAATTCGGCTTAGTTCTCGCCTTTCCCCTACCCACCCGCAGTAGTAGAGCTAATTCGGGTATAACCTCCTCCATACACACACACGCACAAACACGTGCGAACGTGTTATGCCCCAGTCAGAATTATTAACAAAATTCTTGGAGAACACATGCATGAATTTGGCCTTGTTTAGAGAAAGCGAGGCGGAACTGTGAATGCCGAAAGAGTGCGAAAGGGACTTTAACCCTACTTGCTTATGAGAATCTTGGTTTAGCTCAGCAAATTTGAAAATATTTGCATTCAGGGGAGGGAACAAAAACAGCTCTCCCCAAAACTTCAAGGGGGTTCATTGATTATTATTTTTTGTTTGGAGTGGAAGATCGACCTGATTCTGGCGTGGTAGATTTTAGTTCGTCGCTGTTTCATTGCCTTTACGGGAAGGACTGTGGAGTAAATGTACTGGGGTTGTATATTGCTGAGTTCGTAGGAATTATTGGCTTCTGTATTTAAGAGGATGGGGGAAGGAAGGCTTGGTGCAAGGAGATGAGGGTTAGACAAGCGCTCCGTACAGTTTGAGGATACACACACCTTAGCCATTACAGCGCACAGAATTAATCAGTATTTGGGGACCTAACAGACAATGGGGGCTTGCTGTCATGTCTTCGCCTCGCCACAGAGCAAACGCAAAGGCAAGTCGGCGGCAGCGCCTGCGCTCATGCGCTCCTTCCACTAAAAACAATAAAGGTCATTTTCTACTGAAGTCTGACGTGGATGCTCAAACACACACACAGGCTTTGTGGAGTTTATCCTCATATTTAAAGTTTAAAGTCTTCACGAATTTTACAGGTATTCAGGTAAAGGTCCCTCCCCCCCAATTCAGGATATTTGGAAAATAAACTCACTACTGGGTCTGCTACCACCATAGTTTTATGCATTTCATAAGTCTTAATTCCTCTCATCCCTAGTTTTAAGGAGTTATATCGACATTATTTCACAGGTATTGAATGTTACCCAGTCCTTACACATCGATACGTTTATTTTAGCTAGTTATGTTCCACCACCCATTTAAAGGGGTAGATATGTTAGTGGTTTGTTTGCTTTTTAAATTATCTTTCTTGTTCTCGGGTTTGTTTGTTTGTTTTTGATATTTTATCGCAAATATGGAGAGAACTTTTTTTTTTTTTACAAAACACCATGAGCTAATAAGATTGAATGTAAAATAATTTATATATCACCATTAACAAAACCCTGATTCTCCAGAATCGCCAAGGGAGTAGGCAGAATACCTGGGAGTATGTCACAGAGACTTACAATCATATCATGGTTGAATTAGCGTTTGGAGGAAACTTAAAGGACATCTAGTCTGCCCTACTGCTCAGTGCTCACTTACTTGAGGAAATCCAAGAGCCCTTATTACAATATCAGTAGTAATTTGGCTATTTACCTCAGCGAAACGTGACTTAACTCTCTCTCTAGCTGCTTGTGTGTATTGCAGGAAGCTGTAGCAGGTAAAGATTCAGGCTTTGTCGGGTCTCTGGAGAGAGTGACGAAAAATAACCACCTCCTCCCCAGTTATACTCCTCTCTCTATTATTTTAAGAAATACCAGCCTTTAAAGTGATAACAAAATTTCCAAGATTGATTCACGATGCGCCCAATATAATACTGACATAATTGCCTTGTGTTACATAATAAACAAAACATCTGTAGCATTATAACCTTGGTGATGAGTTATGAAACCAAGGTATGGGCCAATTAGCTGGCTGGTATTTTTATTTTTTTTTTAAAGTAAGACTCTATAAACATCAGTTTTAAATTGTCCTAATTAGTAACTTGCTCATTAATTAACTTTCTGATTAATTGTGTAGCAATCTAATTTGCAGATGAGGTACTTCAACAGTAATACCTTGTAACTCCTTCGCTTGTCTTTAACATTCTCCAGCATTCAAGGCCGTCTTAGACCGGCTGGCCATTCTAGTTACAAGGGAAACGTGATGGTGATGCTTATTTGGATATGGCAGTAAGAACAGGCCAGGGACAAAGCAGTTGCGAAGAAAATGAGCACTCATGGAAAGAGATTCTCTACCCAGTGAAGCTGGGACCTACAATCATTATTACTATACTATCATTATACTAAGTGCATTATACTAAGTGCATTGTTTTAACTGGATTATGGGACCCGTCGCAATTTTACAGTACAGTCTATCTGAAACTTTTTATATTTTTATGTTGAACTTCACTTATTGCGTCCCCTAATCCAGTTAAGCCAGGTCTTTTGGTCTTGGGCTGCTGTCAAATGTTTAAAAGACTAATGAGACCGCTGTAACTGGAGTTACCCAAGCCCATTCCATAAATTATGCCAGTTACTGTTATGTAACTTTAAAGACCTGATTCTTAATAGATTTACTTGTAAACAAGCCCGATGCACCTAATCGGAACTTACTTTGGAATTGTGTGTTGGGGTTCTTTTTACTAAGTGACTGGGAGTAATGAATCCATTGACAGCCACAAATTAACAAAAAGGAAAAAACAGCACACACCCAACACCAAACTTTCAAGCCAGTGCAATTGATTTCAAGGAAGCCTTCTTTCAGCTAAGCGTGCCTAAGGAAGCAATCTTCAAAGGCGACTTTTAATCGGATGAGTACGATGTTGGTGGCACCGTTGTCAGGCTGACTTCACCTCTGGTTTCGAGGAATGCGCTGAAGGTGATTCCTCCCAAGCCATGCATTATTTTCTCGCCTCATTTAGGCGAGAGAAACTCTTCGCTTCTTTTTATACCTTCCACTTGCCACCACTATTGAGATTCTTAAATCAAGCGACTAATTGAACCATTAACCAGTTAAATTCGAGTCAGTTAATCAACTTAAAACCCAAACTGGGATGCTAATGGATGGTAATAACAGATCAGATTCTCTCTGTATATTTCATGTTATTTGTGTGTGTGTGAAGGTGCAATGTAGCTTTAGCATTTCCCTTCTCAACCAGTAACCTTTTCTCCTCCTCCCCCCCCCCCCATTTTGTTTTTCTTACCCCAGGTGATTATGAGAAGCTGGAGGTAATGTAATAACACCAGACAATAAAGGAATAGCGGGCGACATGTAAACCACAGGGTTGGCTGGAATTGAAATATCTCATGGATGGTTTGATATATTTGCATCAGAAAGCCGGGCAAGATTTTCCCGGCTTCCCCCGATTGGCTGCGTTTCCCCCACCAGAGCTATTGTGGCCCGGGTTTGTCTGTGGGGGGAAGAAAGCAAGAGAGAGAGAGAGAGAGAAGAAAAGCCTTTCCCCCTTATGGCAGATCATTCTCTAAGTGAATAGAGATGAAGGCAGGGATATTAAGTGACTCTATAAAACATCCCGGACACAATTGTGTGATTGATGGAGGACAAAGTGGGAACAGCAGGACACACGATCCTGGGAGAAGGCGCGCTGTCAATGCGAGAAACCCATCTCTGGAAACAGCTTCTCCTGGAGGAGTTTGCAGTCTATTTGTATGAGTAATCAGCTGAGCCCCCTCTCTGTCAGCCGTGTTTACTCACTGATTTTCTCAACAAGACAACCATTGACACTGGATGGATGGGGCTAATCTGGCGCAGAACTGGCGGCTTTGCAGAGGCTACAGGTCGAAAATGGAGCGCCGCGCCAGCTTCACCTCGCCTAATCTAGCGGCTAATATTTATTAGAGCCAATTTAGAGCGCTGCTCTCGCAAAGAGCAAGCAAAGGCGCGGCTACAATTAATAACGCCACCATCGCCCATCAGATGAATATAGAAATATAGGACGGCGAGGAGAAGGAGGGCGGGTGCTCGGGAGAAATCTATAACCCCCCCCCACTCTCCCCCCCAAAAAGTGGTCTGCTGCCAAAGGCTCCAAGAAATGCCCAAAGCAACTCCCGGGGAAAGCGCTTGGCGAAGCGCATTTGCGCGGGTCCTGCGATTCCTTCGCCATTGTGCCCAGCGAGGGGGAGGGGGCGGGGGGGGGCGGGGAGACATCCGCTTGCTCCATGGTCTTTTGTGTTGCAAAGATGCGCACCTCCAGCTTCCACTGGCTGCCCGGAGCACCAAATAAATATAGGTTAGTCCTAGATTCAAGCGTTTACACACACATTTGGGCCATAAACATATATTGCATCCCTACCAATATTTACCCTTGTGATTACAGTCCGGAAGGAAGAGAGAGGCACCCGGAGAACGAACACACACACAAACGGGAGGGTAACGTAGCAAAATTATCTACAAACTGAAATGGATATGAAGTATATCTTAGATCGCTGGTGTACATCATTACCAATGCTCTATGGTCATGTGTGCACATTCCCCTCTATTTGTGCCTGCCTATACAATAATAATGGGTGCCTGGCCCATTAATGTATCTTTATCTGCAACAGACATACAAGGAGAGTCACTTGCATAAAGGGTTTGCTGGTACATTGGAGAGGGCTCCTTGATTACCCACCTGGAATAAGCGGGCAAGTTGCATATCAACATCTGTTCGACTAAACGCATTACATGCACAGGCTGGGGTTATTTGCGTGATACAGATGCTGATGCTACACACATGGACACACCAAAATGGAATTATGCAGACTGTTATATATGTATGTAATATGAACATCTGTTATATTAATGGCTCATATAAATGCACATACACAATGCCAGAGTAGCCTTAGTGGATGGAATGTGGATTCAAATCCAGGATACAAATCCTTTACAGCCCTCAAATGTGCATATTGCATTGGGCAAATCACCATCTTCCCTATTGATCTTGGACTTCCCAATGCTGGTGGGGTAAGAAGTCCTGTTCTGAGTTCATGGGCAGGATCAATAAATAAATATATAGTGTGCTCTCTATTTTATACATAGTACATAATGCATATTGACCACATGTAATATATGTGTTTATATATACACCCATGCATAGAATGTATGCCAGTATCATGCATGCATGAAGTATGCATTTCTCTGTTGTACACACATCAAATTTTGCATATATAGTAGTTATTGCATGATAATAGGCACCCATCACACATACTGCCGAAGGTTAGCCACATTGGCTTGTTGCAGCAAAAGCTAGCAAGATTCTTGTGACACTTGGAAGATTGATTGGGGCCTGAGCTCTTGTGGTCTATAGTCTGCTTCATGAGAGACATAAAGTGGCCTGGAATGCAAAAATGCCTGAATTAAGCACTGTATATTCATGTACTGCATGTGCGTACTATAAGCTTCTGTACAGATTCAGAACACACACTTGTACATTGCATATTAGGAATACCATAATACATGGATGACCATCTGAGGAGTCTTTGCACATTCAATATTTATCAGAATATAACAAACATTCCCACACATATCATCACAGTCACACGTCATGTGGGGGGGGGGTGTGAGTGTGCAGTTTATAGATTATAGACATCATATACATTAATCTGCCCCAAAGAACTGCCAATGTGTCTCGGATTAGGATATCTCTTTCTATACTCTACTCTGGGTGGTATGGGTCAAGGGGCGGGGGGGGGGAAGAGATTCCATCATTGCAGAGGGTTGGACTAGATGACCCTCTGGGTCCCTTCCAATTCTACAATGCTATGATTCTATGACAAACTAGTAGCTGCCATGTCTGCTGACGGCTTCTTAAAGGTTAAAGGAGAAAGTCGCAGGGATCCTCCTCACCCGGGTCCGAACTCTTGAAAGGGAGGGTGGGGCTTTAACCTTTCCGTCTCGCCATCCTGCGCCAGATATTTGCTGGGGGGCAGGGGAAGCTCCCACTCTTCCAGAGGAAAGCCTTTTCTTCCAGCGCCCTGGGAGCAAAGGGTTAAAGCCCTCTGCCTCTCAGGGTTTCCCCGCGCCTGCTATTTTAGAGTCTTGCCGGGGTGGGAAACGCGTCGCCCGCCGGCTTGCTGCTAGTCTTGCTTGGCCGCAACTTTACGCCGCCCTCCCGACAGAGGGCAGAGGGTCCGGGAGGCCAGGCGCCGCGGCTGCCGTTCTGGCGCAGAGCCTGGCCGGCCGCCGCCTTACCCTTTGCAGCAGAGTGCGGCCCGGGCGCCTCTCCTGCTGTCCCCCCGGCGGCCGCTCGGCGCTAATTGCTCGGCTCCCTGCCTGCCCACACCTCGGCTAATTCCCCGCTTCTCATTCTGCGGGGAGGCGGCGGCTGGCGGGGCGGGCGGGGAGCAGCGGCGCCACGCCGGCCCCTCCTCGGAGCGCGCGCCTGATTCCGGCGTGTGGCGTCCATCAAGGCCTCCCTCGAAAGGGCGGTTCGCTAAATTAGCAGCTTGGCTGTATAATCAGGCTCTGGCCGTCGAGGCCGCTGAGCTCGCCCGTAGAACCAGGTGAGGCTGCAGCGTCTAATGGGCTGGGAGGTGTGACGGAGATGCTAAGTTGGCAATTAAACCTCACCGATATCATTCGATCGCGATTTTAGGGCAGCGTCAGGTTATTACCGCTAGAGGGGAAAGAAGGCGAGCGAGATCTCTTACATATAAAAGCAGATCGGCATTAAAATTAGGGGAAAGTTGACATCACTCTAAAACGATTCGGCTCTCGCTTTCCTCGCTGGGATCTGTGAGGCCCCAAAACATGTTGAAACTCATTTTTATGTTTATTTCTGTTTTGGCTCCCGCCGAGTATACGCTTATAAAAATGCCGGTGAGTTTGACCGGATCCCCCTAAGAATCAAGAGCCTCATCTAATTTTTTTTCCACACGCAAGTACACACCCTCCTGCAATGTAGGAAAAGTCCTATGAAAAATAGATAAAGTGACCACATGACCCAGATGTGCGTCCCTAAGTGCTAATGCGTATACACGTTAGAAGATACGCGCGCGAGTTTTTTCCTCGTGCTGGGGGCAGGGATATTGATCATCTGAAAAAGGCGGGGGGAGAAAGAGAGAATAGTATTTGTAGTGTAAGCCCCTGAGAGATGACACTTAGATAGATTTACTCGCCCTTGGTCTGTCAGGATAAGAGAAGCCTGGAGGAATGGAACGCTTGAGAAGAAAGAGTTAAAAGTAAACTTAATTTAGAGGTGAAAACAAAAGGAAAGGGTAAACATTTAGAGAAAAGGTTACTTAAAGTGTAGCTCTGAGCGCTGAGACTCCTAACTGAAAAGCGCTGCTTGTGCCATACAAAGCTCAGCAGCATCACCTCCCTCTGAAATTTCCTTTTAAGTGTAAACACGTTGGGTTGCCTGCCTGTTAATGTACCATTTAAATATATTAACCCATGTACATACTCTATTTAAACAGCTCTCTTCACTAGAAAATATTTTTTCCACATTTAAACTTGAAGGCCATTTTCTATTTATTCCAAGGAAAAAAAATGTCCCATGGTGTTTGATGCACTTAAATACCTAAATTGAAATATAACCGAAAAATATTATTAGCTTTATCTGCTGACACAAGGGAGGCAGGTTAAAGTATTTTTCATTTAATTTAATAGTGAATACAGCACTTAAGACACTTGATGATTTATTGATCAAATAGAAATCAGGGCATCCAACAGCTACTTATTTAATCCCCATTCCCACAATTAAATATGATTTCCCTCCTCCCTTTCCCACAATTTGTGCACCCAGCCTTAAGGCTGTCAAAGACTGGAAAGGGTTTAGAGACACTTAGAAGATTATAAATCTCTTCCCACCCACCCCTTCCTTCCCTCTATGAAGGATGGGCAATCCATATGAACCTCCATTGAACTGTAAACAGGATTTTAATGGACAGTAATGGCTCTGTGATTTTTAGCTATTGTTCCAAAATGACCAGCGTGTTTATGGTTCTTGTTTTAAAAAAAACAAATCAGAAAATTAGAATTAAATAAGTAGCTGTTTGATGCCTGGTAAAAAGGGCTTCAGAAGGTTTTGCATACACATTGTTTTTACCTCTTGGTTGCATGGTAGTTCAGGTGATTAATTCACAAAAGTAAACTGGGGTACCTGTTATATATGAGTAACTGAAGTCTTATTTTAATGTAATGTGGGCTAGAGGGCTGATCTATTAGGGCAAAGTTAATTTATAGTTAACATAGTATGGGTGCTGAGCTGGGGCTGATGGGAGTTATGGTCCAAAAGATTTGGAGGACACCAGTTTGGCAAAGGCTGCCAATATCTACCTTCTGTTCCCAGCTCATGAAAATGACGATTGTTGTATTTGTAAAGCACTATGTACACTATAGGGCTATATAATAATAAGTGCAGGAAAATGTAACAGAGCCTAAATGAGGAGAGTAAGGTCACATCCCTTGGCAGGCCTTAAGTTGGGGTTCTATACTGTAGTGAGAGTGTAGAACTCCCTCTAGAATCTATGATTCTAGGAATGGTTTCATTGACCAACCTAACATCACTTTGCTTACTGTCCCAAACCAAATTCTATTTCTAACCCTATTTCTACCATCCAGTGAAAATTCTACACTACACTCCCTGATTTGTTTCCTCTAAGAATTATACGCTCTATTGGCATGACCCATGGCACTCTATTTTTTTAAACATAGTTTTTAAATGAAAATTAATAAAAATCTAACATGGTTGCACTGAGATTTAGCTTTGTTTACATTAGAGCTTATGACATGAAACAATTACATAAAATTTAAAATCAACTATAAACAATGAGATAAACATTTCTAGATATATCAACAAAATTGTGTCAAAGTATGTATGCCAAAATTACTACATACATGAAATGATGGATAATAACATGTATTGCTTAGATTGGTGGCCATAAATCAAAGCTATTTTGCATCAGTAACAATTAGAATTTATAAAGTTAAAAGGCTCACAATACTTTTAAGTTCTGACTACAGCTTCAAGTACATTTGAAATATCACTTTTAACAGCATAGTACAAGTTTAGTCCAGCAAATAAGAGTGATGCTCTTAGACCCGGTCGTACAGAGACAACAGTATTCACACTATTATAACTTTGAGGACAAATATGAGAGAGATTATGGTGATTAAGATCAAGAGCTTTGATCTGGGAATTCCCATTTCAAATATAGATCTGCCATGAATATACTGGGTGGCTTTAGGCCAGGCTTACACAATATGTGATCCAGTCACATGTTCTCCTTGTTTTTGAAGTCCCAGGCAAGAAAAAATATAAAGGTAAAGGGACCCCTGACCATTAGGTCCAGTCGTGACCGACTCTGGGGTTGCGACGCTCATATCGCTTTATTGGCCTAGGAAGCCAGCGTGCAGCTTCCGGGTCATGTGGCCAGCATGACTAAGCCGCTTCTGGCGAACCAGAGCAGCGCACGGAAACGCCGTTTACCTTCCCGCCGGAGCGGTACCTATTTATCTACTTGCACTTTGACGTGCTTTCGAACTGCTAGGTTGGCAGGAGCTGGGACCGAGCAACGGGAGCTCACCCCCTCGTGGAGATTCGAACTGCCGACCTTCTGATCGGCAAGTCCTAGGCTCTGTGGTTTAACCCACAGCGCCACCCGCGTCCCAACCAAGAAAAAATAGGAGGTTGTTAATAGAGACCCTGGTTGTATCAATGTTTAAATGCCTGGTGGATCAGGCATTATGTTGACCACTATTCCTTGCTTCAGCAAACTTTATGTAAATAGGTTATTAATAACACTGGCATACCTTAGTACTGAGATGATGGCTGTGTACACATTGCCATATTAAAACTCTGCTAGCTTGTTCTTTTTCTCAATACAGATCAAAGCTGGTTTGGAGAAACACATATCAAAATAACATTTCTTAAGAAATGACTGGATAGATATGGACTGTGGCTAAAGCTGTGTGTACAACAGTTCAAAAACCAATGGCAGGAGCACACTGGATGCAGAGCAAACAGGAGTGTGTACACAAATGTGTGGTGTGCAGAGCAAACACTTAAGAAATAATCCCAAAAGAGGTGCTTGTTTTGGCATCACACTAAAATTGGAATGATACACAGAAGATTAAAGTGGCTCCTACGCACAAATGACACACACATTTATAAAACATTCCATATTTGTAAATACTTCTAAAGGGGTAATTAGAATATGGCAAAGGAATAACAGAGAGGGTAGACCTTACCCCCCCCCCCAAGAA
>NC_138036.1:28291020-28338520 GCF_964106645.2 Podarcis pityusensis
ACCAGGTTGCCTGGATACAGCTCTTACTTGCCACAGATGACTAAGCAAGTGACTGCTTACAGGCCTGATGTAAGAACCCACCACTGCAATCCAATGCCTGTTTACTTGGAAGCAAGTCCCACGGGGTTGCATTCCTGAACACCATTAGGAGTTTGCCTTATCGAACACAGCACGACTTTCTTCTCAGCCAACATACTGTACAAATAATCTGTAGTGGCCAGTAACAGGTGCCTACATGAGGTGGTTTCAGCAGTGAAGTATCAGAATGTAATGAGTTAGCATCCCCTGAATAACTCATTGGAACCATTCTGACATAGTTTTGTATTGGCTGCACGACTTTCAGCCTGAATTCTGTGTTTCATTGAAAACAACCATGCAGTTGAGGGATCGTTTTTCTTTGCTTGTCTTTTGGAAGGGCTATAATACCTTATGGATTGTTACCTTTGAATAATGTTATTATATTGTCTGATATGCATGGTGCCAGATGGGGGCAAGACAGAGGTAGCTCACCCCACTCCAAATGGTGGACCCTAAATGATGACTCTAAAGGAAAAGCAATTTTCACACATTATAACTGAATCAAAAATCAGACTAAAATAAGACTGCAATCCTGGGCATGTCCACTTGAAAGTTAACTCCATCAAAATCAAGAAGGCTTACTTCAGAGTATTAATGTGAACACTTGACCATCAGGAAGTTCATGGCTCTTTTCCAGGGAGGAAGTGTAAGCAGCAGTAGCCATCTCCAGCACAGTGCAGCATAGTTTCTCACTCAACTGTGGTGGTGAATTTATAGCCTCTCTTGGTCAAAATCTTCATGAGGTAGTCAGTCAAGTCATGACCAGCCAAATCCTGGTGGAAGATGACATGGAGCAGAGTGTAACTTTAATAGATGGGCAAAGGGTGGGGGACACAGTCACCAGAGTCACAATACCAGTGGTATGGCCAGAGGCGTACAGCGACAACACAGCCTGGATGCCAACACACATGGCTGTGGTGCTGAAAGTCTCAAACATGAACTATGCCATCTTTTCTCTGTTGGCTTTGGGGTTCAGGGAAGCCTCTGTCAGCAGCAGGAGATATTTTCTGGGGCAACTCCAGCTTATCGTAGAAGGTGAAATGCCAGCTCTTTTCCATGTCATCCCACTTGGTGACAATAGGATATCTTAGGGCCAGAATAACTTCTAAAATTTCTATTAAAATTATTTTTCAATGATACAGTTGAATGCAATCCGTTCCAGAAGACAGTTCGATTTCCGAAACGTTCGACAACCAAGGCACAATTGCCAGTCGGCAAATTCCTTTTAAAAAATGGAGAAACACACCTCGGAAGCCGCTCAACTTCCAAGGCGTGTTTGAAAACGGAAGCATTCACTTCTGGGTTGTTCGCATTCGGATTCTGAATTGTTCAGCTTCCGAAGCGTTCAACAACCGAGGTTCCACTGTATACTTATTGTATAAAGGCACAAAATAGAAATTGAATATAACAAGAAAGACAAAAACAAACAAACCAGAAGCCAGGTAAGTAATCATATTCATTCTTATGTATAGTCACTGTTGCCTTTTTCTGTGTAGTTCTTGCAGGGTCCTTACATAGTATGTTATCAGGGTAATGCCACTATTTTAATTGGCCAGAAGAGATTGAAATATTGAAGGACAAAGTTCAGAACAGAAATATAATCATGACATCCAAATTTGTGCTGATGTATTGCCATATGTAATAAATGGCCACCAAACAGCTGAAAATACATCTGGTTTCCTTTTCCCTTTCATGACTACTGCCCTCACCACCAAAGTATCTGTTTTTCTGGCCCATACCAGCCACCATACACTGATGCCTGGGGCAACCAACAAAAGAGGGGGACCACAGCATGAGGGACATCATTCCTGCCAAAACCAGCTTCACGCATTCTGGAGCCTTTGTCACTAAAAAGTGCAGATATATCTGTGGTGATATTTTTAGAAGTTGCGCAGGGTTGTTTGGGCATGAGTTTGTTTGAAAGCCTTGGGGTGGGAGGGGGAAGCAAGGTGGCTTAGGGATCTACCCAGTGTGCAGAAATCCACATAGAGAGTTCTTAATGGCTGCCTATTAATGTGAAATATACTGTTGTTTCTCTTTCAGAAACTGAACATATGGGACAAAGCTCACTACCTCAGAAATTTAAATTTTCATTTCCTGTGTCACTGCACTTTTTTCTGGTGCCATCACTGCATTGGTTTGTTTTTATCTTGCTTTAAAATTTATTTTGAATGCATGTTTGAAAAACAACACATACATTTTAACCATAAATAACACTGTGTTCTCAAAGGCAAATTGAAGTAGGATTAAAAACAAATGCTTACATGGTTGTCATCAAACATATGCAAGTTCAGATTAATCTTTTAAAATATATCCACCCACAGGTAACTTTCCAAAGGCCATCTTACTGATCCCCAGCATTTTGACTGACCTGGGTTTAAACCTTGCAATTCTGCAGTATAGAAGCTAAATAAATGGGCAGACCTGCCTTGCTCTTTGATGAACATTGACACAGAGACTACATTTGTAAATACACTTACTTGTGAATGTCGTATTGATTTCTACATTGATTTAGCATTTATTTTCATGGGACTTTTAAGTAGCTGAGTTTAGGATGATGGCCAGAATCCTCTTCCAAACTGGTTCAAGTAATTCCCAAGACTGCAAAGCCCTGTTATCACAGCAATTGCATACATAGAAAGAGGACTGATGTTCTTTGGATGCACACTTTTCTTCCTGATATGTGTGAGTGCCCAGGAGCATAATTTGTTTTGCAGACCAGTTAGCTTAATGGCTGTTCCTGGTAAATTAGTGGAAAGCATTATTAAAGTTATATTATCCAAGATGCAGAAGGACAAGTCTTGCTGAAGAATAATCAGCGAGTCTTCTGCAAAGGAAAGTCCTGTCTCACTAAATTTGTAGAGTTTATCTGAGAGTGTTAACATGCACATGGATAATGGTGATGTTTAGCTGAACTTTCAAAAAGCTTTTGACAAAGGTCCTCACTAAAGGCTCTTGAGCAAATTGAGCAGTCATGGGATTGAGGGTTTTGTGGGTCCAGTACACTGTACATAATTGGGTCTTCTGTCCCACATGCTAAAAAGAGGGATACAAATTTGCATGAAATTTGCATGTGTTTTGTGTCATATGCACATCTGCATCTTCTTTTGTGAGTGGGGTGGATGACCCAATGATAAATCAGCGACATTGGTGGTTAACAGTAATGTGGCCATGAGTGCCGAGGAAACCAAAGTATTCAGCGGCAAGAGGAAAGAGGTTGCTTGGAGGTATCCTAGCCTTAAGTTCTCCAGGTCATAGTCTGAGAGCACATAACAAAGTCACCTTCTTTAAACTATGCGGGTATTATTTGTGCCTGGATGGAAGGCCACCTAGGAACCTCATCTGTGCCACCTTCAGTTTTCTAATGGAAGAAAATTGGGTTGCAAATGCATGTACTCAATAATAAACGAGCCATTTAGGGCTTTGGAAACATTAAAATGTGTGTGCATCCATAATTCTAATACATATTGGACTCTTTCAGTGTACATTTACAAAAATTCCAGTCTCATTAGAGGAAACAATTCTGTGTATACTTCAGGAGAATTTAGGGGTCCAGCCAAAGTTGAGCACTTTTACTTAAGTGCGTAAATCTCTCCCTCTGAAGTCCCATTTACTTCAACGGGAGAGACTTAAGCACTTAAAAGTGTGTAACCGTCTGGACTGTGTTCTCTATTTGTTGCTGATCTTGTTTGTAACAGCTCCTGAAAATGAATTGGCTTCTCTTTGAAATATCCTTTCCCCCAATAAAATGTTTGTGAAAGCATGAAAATATCCTCGGGAAGTAGGCAAACTGGGATAATCTCCCATTTTATACTGCTGCACATGCTTCTGAAATGCTTGGCTGTCTGTAATCCATGAATTACTATAGCTCTAATCTCCTTAACTGTGAAGAATCAGCTGTTTTTTCAATCATTATTGATCTCATTGTCTGATCTGACTTGAATAGGCTCACACATACATCTAGACCCAGGACCTGCCTGTTTAAAAGCCTTACAATGGTCATTGCAACAACAGCCACACTCTAGGTCAGTAGTCAGCAACCTTTTCAGACACAGGACCCACTTTTAACTCCAAGGTACATTTGGGGACCTGTTTCTTAATCGTTTACCATATATGTGAATAGTGGTAGTACTCCTGTTGCAACCCATCCTGGATCAGGCCATGACCCACCACTAGGTTCTGACACACCAGTTGAAGACCAGTGCATCAAATGAGCACGAAGAAATTAGCTATGTGAAATTAATTTAAGGGATGTAACTATAAGGCAGGAACTAATTTAAATAAAATAGACAGCACATTTCTCACTGGTAGGTCATGAGTAGGTAACTGCTCTCAGAAGGAGTTTCACCAGGCCAATTCATTGTTTATATTTTTTGGGACTTCCGGGGTGGCGCCATCGGTAATGGCGGATTCCCTCTGATTCGGAGGGACCAGCTCCACGGAAAACGGGTCTTTCCCGCTACGGCGAAGCGGGGACCCTTTCAAAAATCACAGGCGGATGAAGCCTGTGACCATGGGACTCGGCGGGCACCTTTAGCGCCCCCCCAACCCGTAAAGGAACCCACTTACGGGCTCTGGAGCGAAGCGGGGAAGTGGCACGGTGCTGAGAGTCAACTGCTTCTTCCGTGGAGCGAAGCCGCACAGCCGTTGCCGGAGAGCGCTGCCTTTTTCCTGGGACAATTTGGCTTTTAAAACAATCACCCGTGAGTACTTTAATTTCGGACAATTGGACTATAAATAATGACCTGCGAGTAGAAAGGAAAATTGGACTAAGAAATTCATCTCAACTTGGCACTGAAACGGGAAGGTCTAAACAGGAAGTCAGCCTTTCGTTTCTTGTAGATAGATTAAAGCAAAGACATGGCAAGCTAGAGTTCAGAAAATCGCTTGTAAAGGATTAACTTTCATCATTTAAAATTGTTGAACCCCCTTCGGAAGCAGGAGAAGAGGGGGGATTTTTTCCGGACTGTTTAAACCTGCAGAAGAGAGTGTAAAGCAAAGTAATTTTCCACCGTCTTGATCCTGGGAGCGGGGTGTCAGGACTGACGTTCATTGGGAAGCTCATTGACCAGAGACAAACGTCTTTGACAGATAGTTAAAAGAAGAGAAACAGTGATTCCATTGTTCTCCTTCGCATTTTAAAGGAACAAATATTGACAAAATATCTGAAAAAGGAAACTTTGTTGCTAGATCTGCCTTTAAAAGAAAAGAACAAATAGAAGTTCTTCCCCTAGAGGGAGCCTGTGAAACTGTTACTAAATCTGAATCGGGGAGCTCTGCAGCTGCAACAGATTACGATCGTGGGAATAGACTTCTGACCTTGCAGAACAATGTATCCAGAAGCTCTGGTGCATGCTTTCTGCAAAACAAGTGCCCTACTGGAACAGCTACATGAGAAGATGGACTTGATGACTGCTGCAATCAGAAATTTTGGACAGGTAGTGGGAAACTATATAGAGCCCACCCAGGAATCAAATCAGGAGTGTGCTCTGACAGATCAGATGAGGGAAGAGGATGTTGCTGAACCTCGGGCGCCAGAGATGGAGGGAGCTGTGGCCCAGCAGGAACATGAGCTCTTGGATCTGACAAATGAACTTGGAAAAAGCCAGATTTGGAAAGATAAAGCTTGGTTTGGTTTGGAAATGGGGGGTTGGATAGACCCCCCTATGCAGGGATGTTTGGACTTTTCAAGTCTGGCAATGGGCCGTGAGATGTTTGGGGTTGTGGGGGCCCTTAATTCTGGAGGGACTTTGAAACATGTTTTTAAATACCACATGGAGTTTAGTGTGGAATATGGAAAAGGGACTGATTTGTTGAGAAGGGTCAAAAACACTGTCAAGCTGGAGTTCCCACGAGTGAAAGGAGCAGGAGACAAAGTAAAGTACAGGTATAAATATGAAGAAGAGCCGCGGAAGGGACATGGAAGAGACTTAAGGGCCTCGGACATAAGATTACCAGGTTAATGCGCTAGATTGATGGGATAGAAAGGACTGACAAAACCCGGGACCAGGAGGAAGAGATGCTGGATGAAGATTGGAAGAATTTTTTTTTTTTTATTAGGATTGCTTTATAAAATTGATGAATGTTAGAAAAATGTTGGAACGAAATCATCTGGCTTTAGCAAAAATGTTAAAAGAATTATGTTATGGTTATGAGAAATTGGTATAAATAAGATCTAAGTTTCAAGTTTTAGGGTCTTTTATAGTAAGATAAGGTTAAAATAGATTAAGGTAATGTAATGACAGAATATTATGAAAAATGGAAAGGATTTGCTGTGACAATTAACAACTAGGATACAAAAAAAGGGAGGAGTGAGGAGGTCAAAGAAAGAAGGTAATGACAGTTAAGGATTTGAGAATATTGGACTTGTTTTTTAAATGTTTGTGGCTTATTTTTGTTTTTTGATTGTGTTGTGTTACGTGCTTTGTTCTTATTTTTTTGATTTTGATTTTTATCAATTTGTATTGTTTGATTGTGGTTTGTTTTTCTTCTGTTTTTTCTTTTTCTTTTTTCTTTTTTCTGTAATTTTAAAATTCTTAATAAATATCATTTTATATATATATATATATATATATATATATATATATATATATATTGTACCTAATAGTTTGGCAGTCATCAAACAGCACAGCATGGTAAATAAATCTGCATTTTAAAAAGCAGCCAAATAGTCAAAACAGACTAATAACTGAACTAAAATACTGTACTAGTAAAAGCGATCCATGAGCGACATTTTTGCTTCCCTTGATTGCAGTGCCTCAAGTTAGGAGATCAGATCAGATATATTTATTTCAATCTATGGGGTTTTCATTCAGATACGACTCAATACCACACCTGCTTGACTTCAGCACTAGAACAGCCTAAACCTTCTTCAGATCATTCCCTGTTTCATTATATCTCCGAGCTGATCTACAGGGTCTGAAAATGCTCATAGTACAACCTTCCCAGGACTGTAGCACTTTATTATTATTTTTTTCATTTGGGGAAATTCTAAACAAAGACAACCCGCAAAACACATTCTAGCATGTCAGAGAGAAAGCTAGGCTAGGAGCCTTATCTCTAAGGTGTCCATGATGGGGACCCAGGGCTAACATTGTCAGCACCTGTCAAAGCCCATAGCCTTGCAGGTGGCCCACTTCTAATTCTCTGAGGTTCCTGGCTCTGCTCCTCCACCTCCTTTCTGTTGCTGCCTGTTCACCTGCCCTCTTCCTAGCTTGCAAGCTGTATCAGGAGTGGAAAGATTCAACACATCTTCTACTTGCCTTATGCATGTGGTGCAAGACTGCCCAATCAACTATAACAGCACAACCTGAATTTGCTGGTATGAGATTGAATCCCACCTGAAAATAGTGTTACTCTGGAAGCATCCAGAGGTAGCCCACAGGTGGGTTCTCTCTCCTCCCTTTGCCCAAACCTATGTGATTAGCACTCAAAGTCCCATTCTGATGTACAAAGAAAATCATGACATGCACAAAAGGAAAATGACACGTACAATGGCTGAGCATGATCCACCTAACACTAAAATGCAAAGGGGTATTTGTGTGCTTAAGTTGCCTTCTGAAATCAATTAAATTTAAAAGTGTTTCTCTGTGGCTGGATGACCCCGTTAGGCTGGAACCTGTCTCTTCCCTGTTGAGGGAGACAGAAACATACTCTTCGATAAGGGATAAGCTTATGCAGCAAACTTGATAATTCTGCTCTGGGAGTGACATTAGCAACACTTATTCTCATCTCCATCAGATAATGAATAACTGGCTAACAACTAGTAGTGCTGACATGAAAAAAAAAAGATATTTTCAATTCACAAAATGGAAATTTTAGATTAATTATCCCCCCTTCCCTTAAGATAGTTTTGTGAAAGAACTGATGAACAGTCAAAATAAAGACCTTTCCCCTGCTGCTAGCTTAAGATGTTTAGCTGCAGAGCTTTTAGCTTTGTATTGTGAATTGTTCTGTTTTAGAAGTTTTGTCTGCTGCGCAGAGCCAGGCTCCAAACCCATCAATCAGTGATCAGTTATCAGTTCCAGATGACTGCCTACTTAAAATAAGTGAAGCCTGTAACAATAACCTCAGTCACTACTATACATGCAGAGCTGGTCTATCTAGTCTAGAATCACTACTGATAGAGTCAGAGAGTGATGGTGTCCAAATTTCTCCTGTGGTGGCTTGTGGCTACATATGAATACAGTATCTGAACAGGAGTTATTTTAAAACTCATATCTATTAGTGTGAACCACCCTGAGAAAATATTTTCTATTGTTTTTCCAGGTAATGTGATAGAGCAGTATGAAAATAGATTAGAAACCATGAGTGACATTCTGGCTCTAGAAAAGGAAATGGAAAATCTTTCCATACCTGCCATTGGCTTAAGTAGAGCCACTGCACATACTTCAAAACTTTGAATGTATATTAACAATGAAAATATATTTTGTAAAATAGGCCTAATGACAAGCGTATTATTAATGTACAAAAAATGAAGCATTGCAGCTTTCAGCGGGGTAAGTAGTGAAATTAATCACCAGTGTATGTTGGCACAACTCTGATGAAATAGATGGAATTGTACCAACGTTCTAGCGATGGAACTGGGCAGAAGAGCTGCATTCTATTTACTAAATTCCTTTAAACCTGTATTGCACAATCCTTTTTCTTTCTTTTACAAATCTTATAGTAGGTGATCCTAAATATTAAATGTCACCCCTACCCCTCATAATGAAGCTGTTGATGTATCACACAAAGGAATTAAATCCTATGAACTTCTGAAGTATCAACAAGGTATTATGATAATACTAAATTAAAAGTCAGGACCCAACTGTCTGCCAAACTTCTTGAACAGCAAACCTCTGTGCTACAAGGCAAAAGGTTTCTGATATGCTATAGGAGTCTGTTGTTGGAAAAATAATTATTGAAAACCCCCACTGCATGGGTTGCCCTAAAGAAACTGAGTTGTATTTCTGGCTAAATGATGTGCAGCTCTAAAGCTCCTCCTATGCACTTCTCTGCATAATCTGAGCTCCTAGTTTAGGTTCTGCTGAAAACCAAATTACAGAGGGGTTTCAATTCTATACACACCTATGTGAAAGTGGGTCCCATTGCAGATAATGAGAATTCTGACTTGACATATAAAGGTAAAGGTAAAGGGACCCCTGACCATTAGGTCCAGTCATGACCGACTCTGGGGTTGCGGCACTCATCTTGCTTTATTGGCCGAGGGAGCCAGCGTACAGCTTCCAGATCATGTGGCCAGCAAGACTAAGCTGCTTCTGGCGAACCAGAGCAGCGCACGGAAATGCCGTTTACCTTCCCACCGGAGTGGTACCTATTTATCTACTTGCACTTTGACATGCTTTAGAACTGCTAGGTTGGCAGGAGCAGGGACTGAACAACGGGAGTTCACCCCGTCACGGGGATTCAAACCGCCAACCTTCTGATTGGCAAGTCCTAGGCTCTGTGGTTTAACCCACAGCGCCACCCGTGTCCCTGACTAGACATATACAGGAGGGCATAACCAGCAACTAATCTCTATTCAGGACTGGGTAATGCAGTATTCATATAAAGCATTCAAAAACAGGCAGGAGGAAAAGCATCAGATAACACCAAAGAGGGAGAGGATCTAAAAGAGAGTCTTCAAATGTTGGTTAGGAAGACTACTTTGTTTAATAATAATAATAATAATAATAATAATAAATTTTATTTATATCCCGCCCTCCCCAGCCAAAGCCAGGCTCAGGGCGGCTAACAACAAACAAATAATCAAACAATCAAATAATCCAACATTCTAAAACATTTCATTATAAAAATTAATTAAAATCAATTTAATGGCAACCGTTAAGCAAAGTTCTGTGCAGGTTGCCAGAGGAGGGAGTCAGGCTGGGCCCTGACCAAAGGCCTGGTGGAACAACTCTGTCTTGCAGGCCTTGCGGAAAGATGTCAGGTCCCGCAGGGCCCTAGTCTCTTGTGACAGAGCGTTCCACCAGATTGGAGCCGCAGCCGAGAAAGCCCTGGCTCTAGTTGAGGCCAGCCTAACCTCTCTGAGGCCTGGGACCTTCAGGATGTTTTTATTTGCAGACCGTAGGTTCCTCTGTGGGGCATACCAGGAGAGGCGGTCCCGTAGGTACGAGGGTCCTAGGCCGTATAGGGCTTTAAAGGTTAAAACCAGCACCTTAAACCTGATCCTGTACTCCACCGGGAGCCAGTGCAGCTGGTATAGTACCGGATGAATGTGATCTCGCAGCGAAGACCCCATAAGGAGTCTCGCCGCGGCATTCTGCACCCGCTGGAGTTTCTGGGTCAGTCTCAAGGGCAGCCCCACGTAGAGCGAGTTACAATAATCCAGTCTGGAGGTGACCGTCGCGTGGATCACAGTGGCTAGGTCAGGGCGAGAAAGATAAGGGGCCAACTGCTTAGCTTGGCGGAGATGAAAAAATGCCGCCTTTGTTATAGCTGTAATCTGCGCCTCCATAGAGAGGGAGGTATCGAAGATTACACCCAAACTCTTAACGGACGGTGCTGGCACTAATTGCACCCCCGCAAGAGATGGGAGTTGCCCCCCCAATCCCATATCGTCCCGTCCCAGCCAGAGGACCTCTGTCTTCGAAGGATTTAACTTCAACCGGCTTCCACGTAACCATCCAGCCACAGCTTCCAAACATCTGGTCAGTGTGTCTGGAGCCGAGTCAGGATGGCCGTCCATCAACAGATAGAGTTGGGTGTCATCGGCATACTGATGGCAACCCAGCCCAAAACTCCAGACAAGCTGGGCGAGGGGGCGCATAAAGATGTTAAAAAGCATCGGGGAGAGTATCGCACCCTGAGGCACTCCACACACCAAGGAGTGGCGGGATGACAATTCCCCCCCAAGCGCCACCCTCTGTCCCCGACCGGAGAGAAACGAGCGCAGCCATTGAAGGACTGTGCCCTGGATCCCCACGTCGGCAAGGCGGTGGTCCAAGAGTTCGTGATCAACCATGTCGAAGGCTGCTGACAGGTCTAGAAGAATCAGCAGCCCCGACCCGCCTCGATCCAGCTGCCTGCGGAGATCATCTGTTAGGGCGACCAGAGCCGTCTCGGTCCCATGACCAGCGCGGAAGCCAGACTGGAATGGATCCAGAGCCGATGTTTCATCCAGAAACCTACCAAGCTGTTCAGCAACCGCTCTCTCAATCACCTTACCCAGGAATGGAAGATTCGAAACCGGGCGGTAATTGGATAGATCTAAGGGATCTAATGATGTTTTCTTTAAGAGCGGGCGCACCACTGCCTCCTTCAATTCCCCTGGAAATATCCCGGTGCCAAGGGACAAATTGATGATATCCCCCAGGGGGGCCCGCACCTCGTCTGGACACGCTCTAATCAGCCAAGACGGGCACGGGTCAAGAGGACAGGTGGTGGGCTTTCCAGCTCGGAGGAGTCTGTCCACATCGGCTGGGGATATCCGATCAAAGTGGTCCAATACTGGACCCGAGGACAGTCGAGGGGCCTCCAGTTCCTTTATTGTATCCAAATTGGCAGGGAGGTCATGGCGGAGCAACAGGACCTTCTCCGCAAAAAAGCTCGCAAATGCCTCACAGCTGTGTGTCAGATTGTTATTTAAATTTGGCTGTCCTTCAAGGGACGTTAAAGACCTAATTATACTAAATAATTGCGCCGGGCGAGAGCTAGCGGATACAATGGAGGCCGAGAAGTAAGACTTCTTAGCGGCCTTCACCGCCATCTCATAGGTTTTCATAAAAACCCTATAAGATGTTCTTGAGGCTCCGTCACGGGCACCCCGCCATACTCGCTCTAGCCGTCTGAGGTCCCGCTTCATTTTCCGAAGCTCCTCGGTAAACCAGGGAGCCCGGTTTCTGCGGAGTCGCAGAGGGCGCTTAGGTGCGATCTCATCTATGGCTGCCAGGAGCTGGGTATTCCAGCCCTCAACAAGCTCAGTCAATGAGTCGCCAGGGGGAGCAAGGTCCCGCAAGGCTTGACGGAATCTATCAGGGTCCATCAGCCTCTGCGGGCGAGCCCAAATCGGCTCGCCACCTAAGCAGGGTGGGGGTGGAAAGTCAATCCTGGCTTTCAGAGCGTAGTGATCAGACCATGGCACCTTAATTGAAGGAGACATGATCACATCTATACCTACGCCAAAGATCAAATCCAGCGTGTGACCTGCTTGATGTGTGGGGCCTGAAACAAACTGGGAGAGCCCTAGTGTTGCCATGGAAGACACCAGGTCCAGAGCCTGTGAGGAGGGAGTGGCATCAGCATGGATGTTGAAGTCCCCCAATACCAATAGGTTAGGGAACTCCAAGGCCCAGCCGGCCACCGCCTCCAGCAGGCCTGACAGGGTGGCTGCTGGTGCGCTAGGTGGCCGGTACACCAGCCAGACAGCCAAGCTCACCTCAGAGCCCCACACTAGGCCAACACATTCAATGCCGGGGATCGATGGCGATGGTAGAGCCCTGAAAGGACAATCTTCCCGGATTAATAATGCCACCCCTCCCCCCCGGCCCACAGTCCGTGACTGGTGGAGGACGGAGAAACCCGGGGGCGCCATCTCTCGTAAGGTAACTGTTGCCCCTTCGCGTACCCAGGTCTCCGTCACACAAGCCAGGTCGACCCCCTGCGAGGTAAAGAAATCTCGCAGAGTGGCGGTTTTGTTGCCTATAGACCTGGCATTGCACAACACCAGTGACGGAGGTGAGTAATCCTTGCTCACCCTACCCTCGTCCCTCGGGATGGGGCGCAGATTGGAAGGGGTACGAGCATATCCGTATCTCGATCCCCTTCGCCTATAACATCTGCCCCCACCACCATGCCTCCCTCGCCCCTCCACGGTAGCAATCCCAAGCCTCATACAAGCCTCCATTTACAAAATAGAAAACAAACCAAACCGAAAACAATTATACCTAAACAAAACCAATCCCCACCCCAAACCACAATAAAACGGAACAAAATAAATACATAGATAAAAACCACTGTTCACAGTGGTACAATAAAGTAAAAAGTAAAAACACCTTTAAAACAGTTTAAAATATATAAAAACATTTTTAACATTTGCTGCAGCCGCACCAGTGTCCTTAAAACTGTAGCGGAGGTGAGTCTGGGCCCCGCCCCTAGGCCAGGTGGAATCGGCCTGAAGAGGGAGCGGCCTTCCCCAACACTCACGGTGCAGCAGCAGCGATGTCCCAGTGCCTCAGTGAGGCCTCTTAAAGCTGTGGCGAAGGTGAGTCTGGGCCCCGCCCCTTAGGCCTGGTGGAATCAGCCTGAAGAGGGAGCGGCCTTCCCCAACACTCACGGTGCAGCAGCAGCGATGTCCCAGTGCCTCAGTGAGGCCTCTTAAAGCTGTGGCGAAGGTGAGTCTGGGCCCCGCCCCTTAGGCCTGGTGGAATCAGCCTGAAGAGGGAGCGGCCTTCCCCAACACTCACGGTGCAGCAGCAGCGATGTCCCAGTGCCTCAGTGAGGCCTCTTAAAGCTGTGGCGAAGGTGAGTCTGGGCCCCGCCCCCTAGGCCTGGTGGAATCAGCCTGAAGAGGGAGCGGCCTTCCCCAACACTCACGGTGCAGCAGCAGCGATCTTAACAGATGGCAGAAATATCCATAGCTTGAGTAGAGAGTTTAGTGTTCTTCAAATATACACTTCTTCCTAATGTCAGAGGCCCTAGTTGGCCTTCCTCCTGAAAGTAAGTTTTGGTTCCTTTCACATTTTTTCATTATTCCTAATACGACAAATGGATCTTTTCTGTCAAACTGACATGGTTTTCTCATGCTAATGTTTGTGCATATGCATTTATAACCTAAGAAATGTTCTGCTAGATTGGACCAAAGGTCTATTCTGCTTCCCACAGTAACTGGTCAAGTCCCTCCCGAAAACCCACCAAGGGGCAGTAAGGCAATATTGGCCTGGTGTGTTCCCCCCTCTCCTGGAGTGGTACATGAAAATGAGGTCCTTAATTTGCTCCAGCGGGCAAGAAGGTTGTGATCAGAGATGACCAATAGCTGAAATCAGTTTGAAAAATGAATTTTAAATGCATTAGCACAAAAGCAGTGAATGCACTTCAGTTATGAAAGGTGCAACTATAGTCCACAAAGAATGTTAAAGGAAAATTAAAAGCGCATTATACATAAATGAACATTGGAGAAGGAAAAGTATAAGGAACACTACATGCAGGCAAATATAAAATATACTGATTACATGACAAACAGGATATGAATATGCAATATTAAGGCATGAGATGGAATAGCTGTTAGCTGTTCTCTGCAAATATCATATTGCTTAATATTGAGATTAACTACAATTTAGCTTTTAACTTAACTCTAAAAAAATGTGAAATATCAGATAAATGACTATTAAAAACAATTATTATGGTATAAAAACTAGCAGCAATCTTAACTGTTATTTGAGTCTACTTTGATTTACCACCTAGAATTTCAACCAGCAATTTATTCTAAAGGTTAAGTAAAGAAAGAGGAACAAAAAGATTATAGCCAACTATCCAAGTAGAAGACCAGAGGAAGAGCTCAGAGAAGAGTTGAGAGATGAATCCAGGATGCAGTGTATAGAATCCAGATGAAGAGATAGGCTGAAAAATAATGTAATAGAGGGCAGATGAAAGTGATGGACTATATGGAGCTGGCTGAGATGACCGGCAGAATTCGAGACCAGGGAGAAGGGTCGATGGAAGAAGATTGGAAAAAATTCAAAATATATCTTCAAAAGTATTGCAATATAAAAGAATGTTAGAAGGAGGTTGGAAAAAGAATATTAGGTCGTTTCGGTAGATACGATATAATGGAATAAGCAAAGATGAGTTGATGAATTTGATGAAATAGAGGAGGTTTAATTATATTACTTCAATTTTAAAATACGTAAATGAAGATAAGATTAGAGGGATTTGCTGGAAATATGATTCGAACTAGAATACAAAATTGGGAGGTGAGAGGAGGTCAATGGAAATAAGTAAAGGGAAAAGGATATGTAAAGGTTTAACCTGCTTTTGTTTTATTTTTAACTTAATACATTTTTATATTTTTTGTTAAGTTTTCTTTTTTATTCTATCTTATTGTTCTTTTTACTTGTTTATTTTTTGTTCGGTTATGGTCAAAATTTTCTTTGTACTCTGTATGGTTTTTCTTTTTTTCTGTGATTTTAAATTTGGAATAAATATTATTTAAAAAAAGAAAAGAAAAATAATGTAATAGAGTTTGGCTTCATAAGGAAACAAGAAAAAACTATACACACCAAGCATGTAAAATTGAATGCACAAGTTAAATACATGCAAGTCGAAGGTTTACTGTATGTGTGTATATTACATATTATGTATGTGTATGGGGTGTGGCTGTAGCTGTCATCGTGATTAAATCCTGCACTTCAAATATTTACCACACCAGCATTTTGTTTTCAGAGGTATACTGCCTCTGTACTTAGAGGCACCATGTAGCTGGCATTGCTAATAGTTGTGGACAGACTTACTCTCCATAAACCTGTGTAGCTTTTAAAAAAGCCATCTAATCTAGTGGCCATCACTACACCTTGTAGTGGTAGTTGGTTACAGCGTGATGCTGATAACACCAAGGTTGCAGGTTCGAGCCCCATATGGGACAGCTGCATATTCTTGCATTGCAGGGGGTTGGACTAGATGATCCTTGGGGTCCCTTCCAACTCTACAATTCTGTGATTCTGTGAGGTTATTTCCCCCTCACTCACAGCTCTCTGGGTCATGGCTTTTAACAGCAAAGAGGAATGTGTATGGAGAATATGCCACGGGGGGAAACATCTCTGTGCTTCATTTCGTTTTATTGTAATCTATAGTATATTTTCTCTGTTGCTGACTAGCCAGTTCCCTTAAATGCACCTTTTCCCTCTTCTTAGCTGTTTGAGAAACCTATAAATACTTAAGTAACAGCATTACTGTAAAACTAGCTGTAGAGGAGCACAGCGTACTTATTGGAATGATGCCCCATTATTGCTCCACTTCCATTAAATGTTTACTTTAGTCCTTTTAGAAGTCTTTGATGGCTAAAGGTCAGCCTTCTAGCCTTAGAAAAGCATCTTAGGAAGTAATTTTTGAAGTGCCATGTATACTTCTCATTCTTATTCATGCACTCTTCCACTAAAACTTTAGCCCTTTAGTCATCCTGATGACGAGAAAAAGGGAACAGGATGAAAGAGAAAAGAAAAATGTTCACAGACTGTCAAAAGCCAAAGTAAAAAACAAGAGCCACCTTTTAAAAATTGCATCGCTGAGGCCATCCTAATTCTGCATACACATTTTTTAAAAACAATTTCTTTGCAGTGGGGTTGTCAGAAGCAACACTTACACACTTGAACACCCTGCATTGTGATTTTTTTTAGGGTGCTCTCCCAAGTTTCAATTCCTGTCCACTCAGGGATATGTTTGGATCACATATGTAATCACTCTTAATTTGGACTGCTGTAAGTATTTTAATGTCATAAAACAAGAGGAACAAGCAGCCAAGTCTAGTTTGTAATGCGGGTACAGGAAGTCCTAACGCTGGATTTACAGCAACCCTTCATCCCATGCTGGTAAGTTTTATATCACTAATACAGGGCTCCTATGCAAAGGAGAGGAGGTAGAGCTGTGCATTTTTGAACATATTGCACGGCTGGAGAACTGCATTGCAAAATTCAGATAAGTGCAAATTTCAAAGGATAATTGTGTATCATTTTGCATATTGTTCCAGAAAATGTGGATTTGCTCAGTTTTCCTTTAAATGCAAGAGGAATTGAATTTCTCCCCCATCTCTAGTGGATACTTGGGAATCTGAGGGTTGGGGGACTGGCCAAGAGGGCTTTTAGAAAACAAAACCTTAATAGCCTGTCAGGATGGGTGGAGCTATATGAAGGAGGGGAGAGGAGGTCTCAGTTTCATACATTGATTCAAAATAAACTGCCATCTCTTTGGCTGCAGATTTCTACTGAGGTATCCAACAAAATTCTACTCAGAGTTAGACCCATTGACATTAATAGCCCTAAGTTACCATGCCCATTAATTTCAGTGTGTCTGCTTAAGTAGATACAGATTCTATTATTTCTTATTAATTTTATTAATTTATTCCTTGTTTTCTGGGCATCACATGACACTAGAGCAGCATTAACTTGAGTGGTTAATACAGAAACTGGACTGCATCCCCTATATGTATGAAATTGGCAACATGTTCCTGTCTTCTAAGCACCGGCAGAAGTTGTTTCTTCGTTAGAAAATATCAGCCTGGGTAGACAGTCTTTTGCACAGATTTCATGAAGCCAAAAAGGGAGGAATCATTTTGCCAGTATTTAAACTTTGCATTCAAGCATGTGATCAGTCAAACCCACACAGATGGCTACTGATACCCTTATGCTTTCAAGACTGCTTTGTTCAATATCACACCAATCAGGTTATCTGCAGAGAAAATTAGAATAAAAATGAAGATAATGGTTGCTTTATTATTTAATGGCCAAGGGTCAAGTTGTCAAAGGCAAACATGGCATTTAGGTAGTTAATTATTTAAAAATAGCCACAAGAAAAAATACAAGTGCAATTCATTAACTGCTGTTTGCTGTGCATCCTCCATTCATTTCAGTGTGAAGTACTTATTTGTGTTCCAGTTTGTATTGGGAAGAATGGAGGTTATGAACCAATCCTGTTTGAGGGTTTGCATCCTCTGTCTTAAAAAAAGAACTGAAAGATGAGAAAACATTTTAAGTTGATTAACCACCTCACATTCATTTATTAGCTGGTGCCTGTTAAATATATATTCAAGAGAGGTAACAACTTTGCTTACAAAATAGTTTACATGCATACATACAAAATTTGTGCAGTTGTTAATATCATATTATTATAAGGAAATGTTCTTTAATATTTTATTTGTTGTCAACTTCAGAATGTAGAATATGGAACATTCCCTATTACAGTAACACACCAGAGCCAAAATGACTTTAAAATGAACACGTTAAAAGCCCATCTGCACGCTACTGTGAATTGAATGGTCAACCTTCAAAAGATATATTGATGTTGCTTCCAGTTTCCCATTGAGCACTGTCAGTGGCTTCTATATCTGCAAGATAAGATTATGTGATTCTTGTCAAGTCCTGAAGAATCATGACCTGAAGTGTTATATTGCACTGACTTATATAGTACTGGGTACTAAAATGGTAAATCCAAAACTGAGTTACTAGATCTTAATATGATGTAAAGAGACAATGTAATTTGACTTGATCTACACAGGATATTCATTAAAGGATGTTATACTCAGCAGCAGCATGAGATTAAAGAGGAGATAAATAGATGAACATAAGAAGAATCCTTCTGGTTCAGTCCAAAGGCCTGTGTAGTTCAGCATTCTGTTCTTATAGTGGCCAACCAGATGCTTTTGGGAAACCCACAAGCAGGAAATGTGTGTAATAGCGCTCTCATTTGTAATAGTTGTGCCTATTCCTCCTAGATTCTTATTTGTTTTGAATCACATCCTTATTTCAATTTCTACATATATCTGAATAAGTTAGCAGATGTTCTTTTTTCTTTTTTAAAAATGTACCTGGTATTGTACATGGAAAGGAGAAAAGCTTAAATTAGCTTTAGCTACTTAGCATGAAACAAAGGCGAAAGGAGGTATGCCACGTGGCTATGCTCTCTTAGGCAATGAGACTGAACTTTAATGGGTACAGTCCTTGGTTTTTTTATATTAAGATTTACCATTGTTATAGACTGGGAGTCACTGGACAGCAAAAAAATATAGTGTACACAAACCCTTTTATTTTGTCAAGTCTGAAAGTGTCTATCCATATCACAACTGACTTCATTCATCTTTAATGACAGGTTTAGCATTGCAAATAAGACCTCTCTATGGATGAAATATGGTATGGTGAGATTTATAGATATAATCAAAGGCAGCTATTGTGTGAGCCAATATGACATCAAGCATGGAATGAATCATGATAATCCTCAGTCTTTGCACTTAAAGCATTTTGTAAACAGTGGAACCGGAACCCTAAGGGGTGCGCTGGCTGAATTTGAGAAATGGTTTACAGAACCAAAAATAACAAAGAACCATTATCAAAATATTATCACATCATTATTATACAATTTTCCATCAAGATGGAGAAAAGTCTAGTAGGAGCTCACTGAATCAAAATATTTTTAAAAGGTTGGGTGAACTCTATGGGCTTTTTTGTTGTTGAAAAAAGCAGATTTTCCCATTGCAAATTTTACTGTCAAACATGCCACACTAAAAAGGAAAACGCCAAACAAACACAAAGCATGCTTTGCTACTTGCTTATACAATATAAGTTTTCCCCTCTCCTACCCCTGTATGGCCCATGTCCAGAGGATTGGGGGAACCCCTAATATAGGTTTTAGGGGGTGCACAGGGGGAGGAAAGGGCTAAGTTCTGTAAATCATTGTTTTGATGGGTCATGTTAACTGGATACTGCCAGGTGTCTTTATTTATTTAGGGTCTGCACATGTGACTTGTTTTTTCCTGAATAATTTTAAATCATTTTAATGGATGATGACGCAATGAGTTCTGTTCTCCATACATCCCCAGTGTACAGTGTACTTGTTTAACGCTAAAGTTTGCAGTTGTACTAATGCACTGCCATGGCCCAACCAAGATAAGGAAAACACACACCTGATAGTTAACTCTTTATTGGCAAGAGACACACTTATAGCAGCTTCCACAGTGCTCTGGGCACACACACTTCTAGCCTTTAGACCATGGGTAGGCAAACTAAGGCCTGTGGGCTGGATCAGGCCCAATTGCCTTCTGGATCCGGCCCAGGGACAGTCGGTCCGGGAATCACTGCTTGGATTGCCAGCACGCACGTTCTTTCCCTCTCCCTCACATGGCGGCGCCGGTGCCTCCTCCCTCTCCTCCTGACTTTTCCCTGCCCTGCCTAGAGGAGGAAGGGGGCTGGGCTTTGTTGGTGCCAGCAGTAGCAGTGCTCGAGCAACTGCCATTTTAAGCAGCCCCTCTCTGGAGCCCTTTCGTGCACCACTCATCATCCCCCTGCTGCCGCCAGTCCCTGCCGCTTGCAAGACGCAGATAAGCAGCCACCGGGGTTCGTGGTGCTCTTGCATCCCCCACCCCCCAAAATATAGTCCGGCCCCCCACAAGGTCTGAGGGACAGTGGACCGGCCCCCTGACGAAAAGGTTTGCTGATCCCTGCTTTAGGCAACTGTTCACAGATCTGGGCCTTATGGAGCAGTTGCAGCAACAGTGGGGCGCTTCCCCTCCTCTGATGGGTTGCACGCCCGCAACCTGAGACTTCTGCAGGAAGTTGTCACTGCTTTTCCCTCTTCAAGCCCCTCCTGGTTCTACGAGATTGGTTGAGGGGAGAGGGAATCTACAGACCTGTTGCTTGCCTGAACTGTAGCTTATTACTCCACCACATCCTGCATGCCTTCCTCCGCCTCAGACTGCTCTGACTCTCCCTCCTCCCCTAGCTCCTACTTGCGGTTGGCATGACACCCCATAAATAACTGGTCCCCTCTCCTTGGTCACTCCCCTGGTCCCTTGGTCTCACAACACACTCCGGAGCCCTGCCAATTCCTGACATACTCTTGCATAGGCTAATTACATTGTGAAGTGGAATCCTAAAACGCCTTACTCTACAATTCTAGCAACTCTACAATTGTGTGGCTTCCTTATACACATCTTTCCACTTATAAAGCAGCTTAGCTTAAATGTTTGGCTTCAACAGGTCAGTACAGTGGTACCTTGGTTCTCAAACTTAATCTGTTCCGGGAGTCCGTTCGACTCCCGAAACCATTCAAAAACCAAGGTGTGGTTTCCGATTGGCTGCAGGAGCTTCCTGCACTCAAGTGGAAGCCGCAGAAGCTGCGTCAGATGTTTGGCTTCTGAAAACGTTTGCAAACCAGAACACTTGCTTCCAGGTTTGCGGCGTTCGGGAGCTGATTTGTTCGACAATTAAGCTGTTTGGAAACCAAGGTACCACTGTATGTTGATTCTAAGAGTTGTTGTGCCAGCACATGAGTGTATAAGCTGAAGGATACGAATAGCCATGCCAGGGATCATCACAAAAATGGTTATGTTAGCAGCGTGAAGATCTTATAATCATATTACTGACCAGTATATGAAGACATGGGTCTTTAGGGTTTAGGCGCTAGTTCCACTGCCTTCAATTTGCCCAAACTGGTTTATCATCAGTATAATGAGGCCACAGCCATAGTTGGTGTGCTATTTCCCACCTGTGTATGCCAAACTGAACCCTTAGAAAAAGTGAGTAGCTGTAAACTAATACAGATAAAACACACCAGTTCTGATGCGTGTCACTTCTAGGACAGGAGATTGGATGGAATCCATGGAGGGATCAGGATAGTTAAACACACTTCATAAGGAGTTTAGAGAAAATATAAATGTATCTGCTGGCAGGCTAGTGAAGCTGGGTGTCCAGCAAGAACCCCTCTCTTCCACCTGCACTTTGGCTTTATAACCATGGATTTGTTGGTTTCGTGTTTACTCCCTTGAACAGATATGAAGGATCTATTTTACCTGTTGAAGGCCAAAATTCTTATGGGGTAACGTGTTGGAGGTTGCACAATGGCAGTTGGTGGATCTATAACCAGTGGCAGGCAGTGTGCCACTCCATTCTCTCTCTCTGTGCCACTCTTTACCTCCTTCATTGCCACCCCCATGAAACCAGAGAATTGTAGAGTTGGAAGGGATCTCGAGGGTCATCTAACCCCCTGCAATGCAGGAAATCTTTTGTCAGCTAAAGGGGAGAAAGACTGAGCAGCTTATGATGAGGCATTCTAAGGCCAGAATGAGGAGCCATTTTAGCAAAGCAATTTTTGTCCTAAAACAATGTTGTAGGACACAGCTGCCCTACAGAGCAGCGCTCACCCCAAGGTCTGACCTCAGGGCCTTCCTTCTCGTATTCATGTAGTCTGACTTAAAACATTCATAGAATAGGCTGTCTCCTTTATTATGCAGTAATTTGGGTGGGATTTATGAAGGCTTAAAAAAATTTCAACCATATTGCCATCTCACTTTACCCAATTATCATGCAGATTTTTATTCTAATGTCACTCTAATGGTGTTTCAGGGGTCAGAGTGCCACTTTTAGCTCTGCCACATCTTTAAAACTTTTGTACTTTGTAAAGGATTTAAACTACTATGTAAAACATCTGCTATAAGAACAAAAGGCATAATCTTAAAAAAGGGTGCAACTTCTCTAGAAATATACATTTCTGCATTGTGGAGAAAACACTTCTGAGATTAATTCCAGTGTATTTTACAGTCTTAATCCTTGTTAGGTTCCTCTTGGTTGACCCTGAATAAAATCTAACTAGGGGTGACCAAAAAATATGTCCATCAACTTTGCTCATGCATTGCAACATAAAAACTGACTGGAGTCATTGACTACAGGTGAGAATGAGCAAAACTACCCAAGAAAAATATGCTGGTTTGTGGATGCTCATTCACTCCACTTTTGTCTGTCACCTTGATTTTCAGATTGGGCATTCATGGAGAAAAGGGATGTGAACTGAAAAAATAGTGTGTGTCTTTTATAAGACAGCATCATGTTATGTTTCTCCCTTTACAGAAATTTATGTTACACGGTATTAGACCATGGGCTAAGCTTAATGTAACATGATACATTAAAAACTGCACATCATGATTGCAATGTGTGTCAGAACAATGAATTGTTATATCAGATCTCCCTTCATCTGTGAGTAGGGCCCCTTTGTAAATCATCCACAAAGGGATGCATTTGCTCCTTAATGGGTGTGCATAAATCCCATTCTCTCCTGCTACCCTGCACCCTCTTCTAAGGGTTTGTCTCAACTGGAAACGTGCTAGGAAACAATAATGTTGATCCTTTATACTCACACTCATTGAAAGGGCAAAAATATCACCAGTCTTTTAACACAGGCATAACTTAATATACATATGCAGCCTGATGCTACAGATAAAAACTTAGATTGAAGCCAATTTAGATGTTCTTTTATATGTCCTCCTAACCATGGGGGAGATGCCTATTTGTGATCCAGTCCTTTGTGACTGAGTTCAGGCTTATATGATCCAGCTTGCGGGCAGGGGTCAAGTGCAATGGTCTTTTCCTCGGAAGTGGCGTGCGTGCATGCATGTGTGCTTGCGTGCGTGTGTGCGTGCACACACACACACACACACACGCCAGGAGCATTGTCAATTCCATTAAAAAGACTCACACGATTGGCTCCATCTTTGTAGTTGTGTCATTTAAATGTTCTCCCACCTGTACATTAGCTGCTCATGGACAGGCTGTGAAAGTGTCTAAAGGACACCTGAATTCCCTGGAAATCAGCTATACACCAGACTTTGTGGTTTGCAGGCCAAAAATAGTTCCTGATGTGTACCCAGAAATCTTTCCCCCCTTTGAATAGCAGATACTCCCATCTCATGCTGTATCATCTGATATACACTCCTTATTTGGGTTCCCTGCACCTTCAAGCCCTCCTGAACTTCTGTTCATGAAACTGTTATCTGTGCATGCATAATAGCTGTCATAAATGTACGAACCTCAGCTAAGCTGCAAAGTGAATGTAGCTTACATGTTCAAATCCGAAAAAAGCTGGTTCGAGGGAAAATACATTAAAAGCCAGCATTTCTCAAGGAACTACAAGACAAATTAGGATTGTGGCTAGCATCATGGTTTCAAACACCAGTGGTGGGAGTGTACTGGAGCCAGAATAAATGATGTATACACAGCCTTCCTTTTGAGAAAATATGTATAGGGTTCCAGTGTAAATCACATAAGCTTTAAATAAAAGCTATGCATAATTCATAATTCATAATTTGTGCTTGTTGCATTGATAAATGCCACAGGCATTTAAAGTACACCATGAATAAACATTAAAATAAAATTTTATTCTGGATGTGATTTTTTCCTTTCCAAATTTTCCTTGCAATGTCTTGTTTGCAGTGGGAGCTGCAGAGGGGGAATCCTTTTAGCAAGCACTTTAAACAAAAAATGTGAGCTGTCCAACCTAGAACACATTTATACTGTAAAGTACTCATATTTCAGTTAATTAAGCTGAATTAAGTATTGGAGCTGAACTGGCTTCTGATCTGTATACTGTATATACTAGCTTCCCTTTGAACAGCTTCCCTACAATATTCCCAAAACACACTGGGGGAAACATTAATTAAAATGGTTAAGAATACGTTACAAACAAAGTGTTCAAAGGAGCACCCGACAGTTATGGAGGCTTGGGGAGCTATCTTAGGCACAAGAAGCCGGTGTAAAGCAAGCCAGGGTAAAGTTACACTAGAGCCAAACCCCATTAAGTGGGGGGGGGGGGCGCTGCTCTGCCTAAGCCTGGAAGAGGAAAAATAAATCTTTAAAATAGTGTTCTATGCCTGAGTGCCACGCCACATGACAAAACTGAATGGACATAGGATCAAGGCTAAGTTCCCTTTCTTTGGTCCTGCCCCCTTACACCCACTTGTTAAGACCTATATCAGCCTTGACAGATTTAGTTCAGCCACCTGAGCAAGTTATGCTGGGATATTTTTGGTTGAGCCAGGGCTGGCAACATGAAGCTTGCTGAGCTCAGCTGAGCCGGAGATCCACTGTAATGCTGCATCCTCAATAGCTTATCCCAGTAGATCTTGAAATATGATTGCCCCCTAAATGCCTACATAAACGTTCATCTGGATGAAAGCTAAAATCTGGCTGCCCCATTGCCTGCAAACTTTAACTCCCAAATTATTGTGTTGCCTATGAATATTCTAATTACCAAAGCAGAAGTTGGAGAATACATATTTTGTTTTGTTCTGCAAGTGACAAAAGCTTAAAATAAATATTATACACAATTCCTAATTAATTTGTGAGTGTTATTCATTAATATCTCAAGTATTCCATGACTATACACTTAAAAACAACAACCTGATACCAACAAAGGGGACAAGATCTGGGTTGGAGAGTGAAAAGAGGTCCTAGAAAGCAGGAGAGATAAAAGATTGAGAGGAGGGTAGATGGTGGGAGTAGAACAAAGGGGCAGAAAGCAAGCAAGGTGCAGAGAAGCCAGCACTATCAGGGAATATGGGTGTAGTTACTAGAGCATGAAGGGAAAGAGAAACAGGAAAGAAGGGGTATTTGGGAAAGGAGGAGCCAAGGAGGAAGGGAGACTTGGGAAGAACTTTATCTGCTGCATGTGAACAAGAAGGGAAAGGAAAAGTAAAAAACAAAGAAACAGCAATAGCCACAAGGGATGTGTGACTTTATTTCACTTTCAATTTTCCCCTTTGACGGATCACCTGTACATAGCCCAGAAGGTCTGAACACATCATGTTGTTGTTTTTTAAATTCTCACAGATAAACCATAGCATATCTGACCCTACAATAACCCATCATAACTAATACATTTAAAGTGCATGGGAGGGCAGGAACCTGACACCTGCATCGTAACTTCTGTTATCCAGTACAAGTGGCCATAGGTTGTATTTAGAGGCAAGCTGTAAATTTATCACACTGTACTTTGATTCAGTAAAGAGTAGTTCATAGTAGGCTTCCAGTGACCTTGTGTAATTGTATCTCTTCATCTCTATATTTAACACAGAACCACATGGGAGGTGAGCTGAGATTTCAGGAAAGTTCTTACTTTCACAACTTCTTCACATGCTTTCCTTGAACCAGAATAGATTCCTTTTACAGTTCCCACCCTTGGTTAAAACTTGTTCCAATGCTTCAGCAAGGGATACAGCTGCAATTCTATGCTGGTGTTTCATACTGCCAGGGAAGTCTTAAGTAGTTTGATCTTCTCTCTTTCATTGGCTTGGTTCACACCTAACACCAAGCTGTGGTTTATTTAAGTTGTACAAGTTGTTTTTCCAAAGTTTACCTTATTTTCCAGCTACTCATTACAGTACTTGTATGTTTGGTGAGCATTTGTAGTGGGGTGGTCAAACAAACCATGGTAAAGGAAGGTTGCTGGCTTCAAACATAATACAAAGCTATATTTAAAACAAATCAAGGTTCATAAGCCAACAACAAACCATGACTACAGATAATGGTTTGTTGGCAGTAAATGAATCATAGTTAAGCTGCTGGGCTGTGTTCACTTATTATGCTAGCTAAACCATGGTGATGGTTTAGTGTTATATGCTAATCAGTGTGAGTGCTTATACTAGATAGGCAGGGCTCTTTTATGACTGTTTTCAGAATGCAGGTTTTAATTCAGTGGAAGATTTCTGGCAAGGTAGAGGAATACTAAACTATACTGTCATTTTGTCTTGTTGCCACTGAGAAAATAATATATTAAGGAGTATGTTAGTGTAATGTTTCCATGATTACTGACCTAGATGTTTCTGTAAGGAAAGCTCTGACTGAGCAGTGAAAGAAAGGCAGAGAAAAGGTGAACATAATTTCAATATAGATGGAAAAGACTGGAAGGTACAACCTGTGATGCTGTGCAGGTTTCACAATCATGATGGTTCCAAATTGTTATATAGTATAGGAAGGTAAGTAATATGTAGCAGTTTTCTACTGCTTCAGAGCAAGGGTGAGAAGAAGGTAGATTGGAGTCTACTGGTAGATCACTGGATAATTTACAGTAGATTGACAATGGCTTCTGACTTCCAATCATTGAAGAAAGAACCAAAATGCCCCCCCCCCCACTTATTTTAGGCTAGTGGAATCCTTGATTTGTAGTTCAGTATTAAGTCACAGATTTGTACTTGTATATACAGGTACTCCAGTATACACTTTGTGGAGTGTGGTCGGTAGTTAAACTGCTTGGGAGGATGAAAGACAAGATATACTTTAAAAATAAATAAATAGCTTCCTGCCACCATTTTGCACTTGATTTCAGTTAGAAAAAGTAAAAGAAAGAAAGAAAGAAAGAAAGAAAGAAAGAAAGAAAGAAAGAAAGATATATCCCATAAGCCTGAAGTCTGGCCATGTCTGTTTTAGAATATTCAAAGCATTTGTTACAACAATACTGTAAAGCAGGGAATTAAGCAAATTCATGGAATATAAGGTTATCAATGGATCTTAGTCATTAATGCTCCAAGAACAGAAGTAGCATGGTTCTGAACAACAAGGCGAAAGACTCTTGCCCTCATGTCCTTTTCAGTGGTGGCCTTATGCTTATGGGACGCTTTCCCCATGGAGGCATACCTGGCACCATAGTTATCTAGTTTTAAGCACTGGCCCAAACCTTTTCTCTTTACATGGACCTTGGCAACATTGTGGCCTGTTTTACTGAGGTGGGATTTGAAGTCCTGCCTTTTATTTATATAGCTGTGCTTTTAGGCTTTCATAAAGGTAAAGGTACCCCTGCCCGTACGGGCCAGTCGTGTCCGACTCTAGGGTTGTGCGCCCATCTCACTTAAGAGGCCGGGGGCCAGCGCTGTCCGGAGACACTTCCGGGTCACATGGCCAGCGTGACAAAGCTGCTCTGGCGAGCCAGCACCAGCACAGCACACGGAAACGCCGTTTACCTTCCCGCTATAAAGCGGTACCTATTTATCTACTTGCACTTAGGGGTGCTTTCGAACTGCTAGGTGGGCAGGAGCTGGGACCGAAAGACGGGAGCTCACCCCGCCGTGGGGATTCGAACCGCCGACCATGCGATCGGCAAGCCCTAGGCGCTGAGGTTTCATAGTTGTTCTTAATTGTTTTTAATGCAAGTCACTTTGGGTCACTATGTGAGCAAAATGACATAATGATGACGATGGTGTCCTGTTTGTGGACTTCCCAGAGGCATCTGGTTGGTCCCTCTGGGGAAAAATGATGATATACTACAGGGCAGCCAGTGCACTGACTTCCAGAAGTAGTTGGATTGTAACCCCAATCATCCCTGATGATTGGCTATATTGGCTGGGGCTGATGAGAGCTGGAGTTCAATGACATCTGAAGGGCACCTTGTTAGTTATCCCTGCTGTACTAGATATGGTTTGGTCTGATCCAGCAGGTCTCCTCTTATGTTCTTATGATTTTCCTCCCCCAGAATATAAACAACACGGGGAAGTTTTACACACGATGCTTGCAAATCTTAAATCTAAACTACATCTGGCCAACTGCTTTCATGTGAGGCACCCAGCCAAGTCACACAAGTAATCCTGTTTTGCTCCTCTTCAAACAGGAGTTCCTCTATAAACAGGAGTCCTACATGTCTGTTCATTTTTCACTTTAAAGTCCTTCTCAGGCATATTAATAACAAATCTTCTACATTATCTTCTTATTGAGACATCAGCTTTACTGATACCTTGCTGGACATTTGATGGACTCTGGGGGTACTTCTAGATGGGGGTTTGTTGTGAAAGTGGGGCTCACCTTTTTTTCCAGCTTTCACACAACACTGGTGCCATCAGAATGCCACCCTGTATTTCTCCCCATTAAAGATGGCCTCAGCCTATTGTGAGCACAGGAAAGGTATAAGCTGGAAATAACATTTCCAAACACAAAGTGGTGGCTTTTGTAAGCAGAGGTCACTACAGATACAGAGTTTCTTACGACTGGATACCTGTTGCCTCATTCATTCAAGGTACTGTACAATCCTACAGTACTGTTAATTTGTGCCAACGTGCAACAGTGTAAGTTGGCTCCTACATTAGCAGAGTACTGTGCAGGAATGCTCCGTATAGCTGCAATCCTACACACATTACCTGGGAGCTAGTTTTACTGAACATAGTTACTTGGGAGTTACTTCCAAGTAAACATACACAGGATTGCATTGTGTGAGGCCTACTAGTGACTCACACAATTTCAGTGTGAATTGTCCAGGAATTAAAGAGTCTTAAGGAACTTGCAGTGGGTTTCTAAACTGAAGTAACTATTTGTATGAATGTAGCTTTGTGAATTTGGAAAAAATACCCCTGAGCAACAACAGTACACCTGAAGCATTTGGGATCCTGGTAAGGAACGAATTTACGCTTTTGGAATTAAAGCTGCATTCTCTTTTAAATCGTGGGTGTCTACTTATATTATGGAAGTTGAGTTCCGCATTATTTTATTAATACTACTGCTACTATTTTGTCATGGCGTTTGGCTAAAACAATAAACTTATGAACCTTTTTTTTAACGTGGTGTGTTAGAACCCTCACTGTGGGCGGCGACAAGGTTATTAACGTCAGAACATCACAAAGCATAACGGAAAACAAGAGAAACAGCTACGTTTGTATGAGGAGTTTGTACCGTGAGGTGGCCTTTCAGGCACGCGTTGACTAACGCTCCTTCTCCTTCAGCCATAGCAAATTTGTGGCGGACAAAAAAACAGCGATTATAGCCTCTTTCCTCATCTGTGGACATGACAGGACTTGAAGCAGCGAAACAGCTCCACTTATTTCCCGCCCTAAATTATGAACCCCTCCTTTAACTGTCCCCTCTCCCCCCTATACACCCTAATGGTACAGTCCACTACGGGGCGGAGTTTACGTCGGGAGCGAGGTGGCGTTTCGCGCATGCGTACTTTTTGCACGATCCGCTGGCCTCGCTGCGTAGCCGTTGTTGTCTTTTCGGTTGGCGTGCTGCTCCCGCCCCTGCCAACCGCCGCCGTCGCTACCGCCGCCGCCGCCTCCACCACCCACAGAGCTCGCGCTATGGCAGACCCTCGCGTCCGGCAGATCAAAATTAAAACGGGCGTCGTGAAGCGGTGAGTATGCGAGGGTCTGGGCCTCGGCCACCTGGCGCGTCCCACAGCGGGCCGGGTCTGTGGAGCCTGGGACCGGGTGGTCAGTTGCCTTTGGCCAAAGGCTGAGCGGCTGAGGTGGGGTGAGTGGCGGAGGAGGCGCACGTCCCTGATGGAGCGCCTAGGTGCCTCACGTTGATGGACGTCGGTGCAAGGCCAGCGCTGTATAGACCTGTAAAGGGGTGCGAGAGAGAGAAAGTGTGCGTATGTGATATTTAGTTATTCATCCAAGGAACCCGGAAGAGCAACGTACTCGGTCTGGTTGATCCCCGCAACGGCCTTGTGAGGTGGGTTAGGCGGGGAGTGACCATCCAGTGGGCTGGGTGGGATAATAATAATAATAATAATAATAATAATTAATTAATAAATAAATTATTATACCCTGCCCATCTGGCTGGGTTTCCCCAGCAACTCTGGGCAGCTCCCAACAGAATATTAAAAACACGATAAAACATCAGACATTAAAAACTTCCCTAAACAGGGCTGCCTTCAGATGATGGAATGTGCATCACTCCATAATAACATAAGAGCCACACTGGATCAGCCCATTGCCCGTCTAATCCAGCACCCTGTTCCCACAGTGGCCAACTGCATGCTTATGGGAAACCTGGCTCTGGCCACTCTACTCCACTGCCCTCTTTCTCAGTATTGGTCTTGAGCTTAAGGCTCAGCCCCAGGAGTAAGGTTCTCAACGTAGGATAAACAGTAATGGCACTGAGCATATGAGGTGTTTCTCCCCCCTCCCCCCACCCTCTCACACACATAATCCTGCAGGTGTGTAAGATTAGGCAATATGGACTCTAGGTCAGTGCTGTGGCTTCCAAGCAATTTTGATTCCTGGCAGTTTAGAAATGAAGCACTTTCTTAAATCCATATTTCTTAAGAGACGCAGCACAATGAGTATTTAAAAGCACTTCTCAGTGTGGCCAGATACCAAACGTTGTCAGCAGTATAGTGTGCAGATTTTAACAGAAAGAATAGTCCAAGTGTTTTTATTTAAAAACAAAACGAACTACAGTATATTTCTTAAAGATGGACGATTTAAATTGGGTTAATGGTTGTGTAGATGAATCAAAGGGCACAAGTTACCTCAAGGTGAGTAATCTGGGTTAAAGAAGGGTAAAGGTGTTGTGCAAGAACACTAGAGTGCTTGCAAGGAATGCTTAAGAATGCACATCTTGATCTGGATTATTTAACATGGAATAATGGCCATCCACCCCGATTCTTACTCACAATCACTACAACATGTTGCAAACATTCCTTCTTTTCTAATGACTTTTTACTTACATAGTCCTATATCATTGTAGCATCAAGGTATCATTTACATATTATCTAGTGATGCATGTGTGAATTGGGTCTATCCTGATGATAGGTAGTTATATTTATTATAGGATTTATTATAGGACTATTAGTCTAGATTGATTAATATTAGTATTGATTAATATTAATATTAATATTAATCAATCTAGACTAATAATAGGCTAGATTAATATTGATTGCATGTGTCTAGGTAAATACTGGGGGAATTTGACAAGAGGCAATGTCCTGTCTTCCCATTCAGAGTATCACAACTTCATAGAAAAATAATGAACATCCACTGTTTTTGAAACCCTAATCTCAGTGGCAAAGAACAGAAATCACTGGCTGCAACTTCTTTTGTATGCTAGCAATTGGGTGGGTGGGTCACTTCTTGAGATTTTAATCTAATAAACACAATTCTGAAATGTGGGAGACACTGATTAAGCTCTTGACTCATGCAGATCTATCTGTCTTTGGTTCAGACTTTGTTTCCAGTTTGAGTCAACTTTCTGAAGACTGGCTGAAGGCCCAGTCATGTAATTAAACTGTTTATGTAAAACCCAATAGCCAGTCTGCTGTCACAAGTACCTGTGAAAATGTACCTGTCTCCACTAAACCAACTTGATGCTGTTCAAGTAGCTTTGACTGCAAGAGAGCAGCTAGCATTCTGTTAAGATTGCCACATGTCCTTTCATTTAAGAATAGAATTTGAGACCTATTAGAATATAATATATATCCTTTATTTCAGAAACCCAGAGCTTCAGAGCATTATATTAAACTTAGGCCAAATCCAGAAAAGTTTTTTGTTTTGATTTTAAAATACTTATTTGACACTCTTTTTAGTATGGCAATAGGTTGTGAACTGGGCTTCTAATCTCTGAGCAAAGTGTTTATTTAACATATTGTGTCTGATAAAATTACAAGTGGAGACCTGCAGCAAAATGTTAACCCCAGCCCTTGACAGGAATGTTCTTCGTTGGGATGCCAACTAGCCTGAAATAGGAGTCTTATAATGCTGTCTTCATCCCACAAGGGTAAAAGTTTCAAGATATGGCTTAGGACTTTTTTTTTTAATCCAACCATCCTGAAACCTTTGTCCACTGTGCTACATAATACTGGTCCCAAACCTGAGTGCCTTATATACAGTAGGAGTAGGAGTAGTAGGCTGTCTTACCTTCTTGTGTAGTTCAGGAGCCAGTAAGTCTTACCTTCTTGTGTAGTTCAGGAGCCAGAGGTTTTTCTCCTCATGAAGCACATACACTGAACTCTCCTCTCCCTTCACGATACTGTTAAGATAAGGGTGAAGAACCTTGGGCTTGGGTCTCTCTCTGTGTGTGACTGTGGTCCTCCATCCCTTTAGCATTTTCTGTAGCCCCACACACTTCACCACCCTGCTCTCTACTCTCTTTAAGTGCTTTTGCTTGACTGAAATATGTCCTTGTATTGTGATAGTTTCTTGCTTGCCTGGATGAGGAGATGGGAGGGTTGGTAGAAACCTGACTTCTGCGTGACTGGAATGTGGCCTACTGTATAAAGTGAGCTGCCTAATATGTGACCAGGTCCAGCCTCCACACTTTTATTTCCTGATGAGATCAGCAAAATTGAAATAAATGCAATATTTATTTTCATATCAAATCTAAACTTATGTATTGCTTTAACATAAAATACATCAATAATAGCTTTGCATTAAAAAAGTATTATTAATTGTATTTTTAAAAGATTTCATGACCTTCACAAAACTAATTTGAGAAGCTAGTATTATTTCACCGTTCTTTTTCTAGACTGGTAAAAAGTGGCTAAGTAATTTGCTTAATGCTCAAGAGTTTGTGTGTCTGATGGGACAATGATTGAATTTTGAAACATTTTGAGAAGTGCAGTTCTATTCATAACTACTTGGAATTAAATCCCCTGGTGGTTCACTTCAAAGTAAGTGTAAATAAGATTTGCAAGTTCAGTCTGAGAACTTCTGATAGTTCTTGCATATCTAATAAAAATGCATGGTATTAAAATATGAGTTGTTTAAAGTATTGATTTTTGAAAATTCAGTCACTCCTGGTTTTTGTTTTAAGGTGTGCTTTAGATCTTATTAAGCATTCTTCAGTATATTCAAGTTCCCTGTATAGGGTGACAATAAAACCACCACCACAAATCACAGAACACATATTTCAATTTGAGGGTTGATTTGAGGGGCATTGGATTCATTTTTTTGTACCTTGACAGTGCTGAAAAGCACCATATCTGTGATTTATACTTTTCAGTCAGTGGAGACAGTAGTCATCTGCAATCTGATGGTGGAAAGTAGGGGTGGGGACATATGAAAAATTATGCAACTGAAAGGGGTTCCACTTTACTGGCTTGGGGAGTATTTGTGAGTGTTCACATGATAAACTTCTCTCTCATATTCTGTCCTCTTCCCCCCACCCCCTGAGTCTTGAGTTGCCAATCAGAACCTTAAGAAACACAGAGCTGAAAGAGGAAATGGGAATGAGTGCCACTCTTTCAACACTCACCTTCAGATTTATGTACTTTTCAAGGAAGGAAAAGGTAGCCACCTTCTTCTTTGGCGATCACTTGTAGCTGAGTAAGATTGGCTTCCATGAACACGGTCTTAACAGTAAGTCCGTAAGTGACTGTGGAGGCCAATTCTGGATCCACATGTCTTTTCATGGTGGGGACATAAGTTTCCAGGCGAGAGTAGATCATGGTGAAGGTTTGCCAAACGTGCCTTCCTCTTAGCACGTTTCTCCCTTTCGTCCTGAGTTGGAGTTGAGCCTGTGTTTCCCAGTTGTCAGCGTTTATGCTACATTTTTTTAGATTTGCCTTGAGAGAGTCTTTAAACCTCTTTTGTTGACCACCAGCATTACGCTTTCCATTTTGAAGTTCGGAATAGAGTAGTTGCTTTGGAAGATGATAATCAGGCATCTGAACAACATGACCAGTTCAACGAAGTTGATGTTGCAGAATCATTGCTTCAACACTGGTGATCTTTGCTTCTTCCAGTACACTGGCATTAGTTCGCCTGTCTTCCCAAGTGATGTGTAAAAATTTTCGGAGACACCGTTGATGGAATCTTTTGAGGAGTTGGAGATGGTATTTATAAGTGGTCCTTGTTTCACAAGCTTACAGTAAGGTTGGTAGTACAATAGATTTGTAAACAAGCATTTTGATTTCCCTGTGAATGTCCCGGTCCTCAAACACTCTGCAATTGGAAGAAAGCTGCACTTGCAGAGCTCAGGTGATGCTGGATTTTGGCATCAATGTCGGTCCTTGTGGAAAAAGATAGCTGCCCAGGTAGGAGAAGTGATCAGCACTTTCCAATGTTACACCATTGAGTTGGATTTGTGGTGCTGCAGAGGGGTTGTTTTGTGTTTGTTGGTGCAGCACTTTGGTTTTTTGGATGTTGAGCGATAGGCCAAGTTTTTCGTAAGCTGCTGCAAAGATATTTAGGATGGTTTGGAGGTCATCATCTGAGTGTGCCCACACTACATTGTCATCAGCATACTGAAGCTCTATGATGGAAGTTATGGTGACCTTACTCTTTGCTTTCAGCCTAAACAGCTTTCCATCTGTTTAATACCTGATTTCTACCCCAGTGGGGAGTTTCCCTTCAACAATGTGTAGGATCATGGCTATGAAAATAATAGAGTTGGGGCAATAACACAACCCTGTTTAATACCTGATCCCACTGTGAATCGTTTGCTTTGATAGCCATTGTTATCTGCAATTGTTGCTGTCATATTATCAGGGAGGAGCAAAGGTTGTTTACAAATTTATCTAGGCAGCTGATTTTCAGAAGGACAATCCACAGGGCATTATGATTTACAGTGTTGAAGGCCTTAGTCAGGTCAATAAATGCTATATACAGGGGTTGGTTTTGCTCTCTGCATTTTTCTTGAACAGTCGAGCAGTGAAAATCATATCCACTGTCCCCCTAGAAGGTTGAAAACCATTTTGGGATTCAGGAAGGATAGCCTCAGATATAGTTAGGAGACTATTTGCTAAGATCTTTGCAAGAATTTTTCTGGTTGCAGCTAATAAAGAGATGCCTCGATAGTTTCCACAATCCATTCTGTCACCTTTTTAAAAAAAGGTTGATAATTTTGGCATCCCTAAAGTCTGCTGGGATCTCCTCTTTCTCCCAGATTTTTTTGATGAGCTTGTGAAGTTGTTGTGTAAGTTCAAATCCACCCACTTTAAAGACTTCGGCAGGTATTCCATAAGGTCCACTGGCTTTGTTGTTTTTCATTTGATTAATACCTGTACACAACTCTCAGATTTGGAGATACTGCAAGCTCATCTCTAATTTGTTTTTTCGGAATTTTTGAGAAGTTAAGGAGATGTTTGTAATGTTCTTTCCAGCGCAGTGCAATAGTTTCTTTATCTTTTAGAAGTGTGGTACTGTCTGTTGAGCGTAGGGGGCATATGCCATGATTTATTGGCCCATAGATGGTCTTTGTGGCTTTAAAGAAACTATGTGTATCAGTCAGCTAAGTGCTGGTCTCTTTGAGCTTTTTTTTTTATCCACCAAGTGTTCTTTAGCTCTCTGGTTCTTCTTTGAACCTCAGCCTTAATGTTGGCATAGGATTTTTTTCTTAGTCGTGCAGTTTCTATCTCTTTGCCAGATCTGAGAGGCCTTCCTTTTCTTTTCAATAATGTGTTCAGTCTCAATCTCACTATCATTTTCATCAAACCAGTCCTGGTGTTTCTTGGTTTGGTATCCAATAGTTTGTTTGTAGGCAGCAATAATGGATGTTTTAACTTGGACCAGTGTTCCTTGATGTTATCAAGGAACTCCAAAAGCAGATGATCCTTAAGAGTCATTTGGAGGCAATCCCACTTAATAGGATCTTGAAGGGCTTGAGTGTTCATTTTGTGCCTTGGTTTCCTTCCTTGAAGCCTGCATTAAGGTATAATCTTGATAGCCATCGTGGAACATATTAATCAGTGATCTTTCCAGCGGTTGTTGTCACTCGTCATAGCTCTGGTAAGGAGCACATCATGGCGATCTTCAGCTCGCACAATTATGTAGTCTAAGAGGTGTCAGTGGCAACGCGACATTCCATTTTGGCGATTATCTGCCAGAGTAGAAGCAACAACAGAGAACTTGCTATTTCTCATTGTGTGAAAGAGCACTGTGTTTCAGCCGCCAGTTACCTGGGGCTACTGAGCCGAAGGGAGGTACAGTCTGGCCTCTGCCACCAGCCAGATGACCTATGGGCTGCTGGGAGGCTATGCCCTCTTTCAGGAGATCATCATGGTAAGGGGCATACAAACCTGGTTCCATCCATCAGCTAGTGAAAGAGCACCTGCTCCAATGCTTGCTTGCTTTTTCATTCCCTTATCTTTTTGTATCATGTCTATTAGATTGTGAGTCTGCTGGCAAGGGCTGCCTAATCTCTGGATGTGCAGTATGTGGGGCACTTTGCCACCCTATTAGTGTTAAAAAATAATAAAGGCCTTGGTGAGCTTGAGGCTGAGTGCACTCTTGCCATCTCTCTAGTACAGATACTTGTCTGTCTTTAAAACACACATGCAACAAAGTGGCAAACATCAGTAGAGCTAGCACCCCTCCTAAAATTTAACAAACATTTTAAAAATAACTAGTTTAAATTTGATTTCATTCACTTTTAGAAGTCTCTGTGTGTTCTTCCACAGTGCTAGATTGCACACATACTTCAGGTGTTTTTGTGTGCGTAAAGGGTAAATTTCAGTACAGCAGCCACAAAGTTATCCTTCACCCATATCTGAACCAGATATTACATTATTGTCATTGAAGGGGCACTTGAACCTCTAGTATGCAGATGCTAAATTGTGATTGAGACATTATTCACAGATTGTCTTCATAAGTCTCATAGCTAGCCTTTGTTAAAAGTTACCTTTGTACAGTAACTGCAATTATTGTAATATTTTTGCTAGGCTGACATAAAAGCTGTTGACTCTGTTTGAATCTTCCTTAGCTAAATTCAAGCTTAAGCAATATATGTGCAAATAAATGAATTTTCCGAAATGGTTATTCTTTAGTTGTTTCAAAATTGTAGTGGCTTTAAAAACTGCTGTGAACACAGTATGTTGGGGCATGTGAAAATAGCACTGACATTTGCCCATAGTTTCCCTCTGATTAAATGAAAGTGACACCAGTAGATTAGAATGAGACTAAGACAATTCACATTGCAATTGTGTTAGTTTAACTTTAACAATCTTTTAACACTCTTGTTTAAATGTAGCTGACATACCATAATTACAAATCTACAAGCCTTGATTATAGAATTTTGCATCATGAACCTATGGGAGAAGTGTATTGATTTTTTGGTAAGGCAGTCCTTTTTAGAAACCACCTTTCCAAAACTGTTGAATCTTCCCAAATTTGTTCTCTTGCCTGTGGCTCTGACACATTGCTGCTGTTTTATAAGCAAACATAGTGCCAAGTTTGACATAGCTTGTTAATATTTTATTTTAGTTTTTAAAAAGTACAAGCTCTTTAAAAAGCCTGAATAAAATGACTTTCCTAATCTGAAACAATTTACTGAACACTAATAGTTGGTGAAAATAGATGCTATAGCCCTCAAAATTCAGCAGAAACCATATGTTAACCTTACGTTGGAGCCACCATGACTCTTAAGCATCCTCCCCTATTTTGGTATTTAGAAGGCCTGCGTGAGGAATGTGTTGCCCACAGTAGGGTTCCAACCAGGCACCTGTATTGCTGTTTTGGTTGAGGAACACTGTTTCTTCCCTCCCTTACTGTCATAAAGTTACAGTTGCAGGTAGTGATACGTGTTTGGTGAATATAACAGCTGATACAGTGGTACCTCGGGTTAACTACTTAATTCGTTCCGGAGGTCCGTACTTAACCTGAAACTGTTCTTAACCTGAAGCACCATTTAGCTAATGGGGCCTCCTGCTGCTGCCACGCCGCCGCCGCCTGATTTCTGTTCTCATCCTGAAGCAAAGTTCTTAACCTGAAGCACTATTGGGTTAGCGGAGTCTGTAACCTGAAGCGTGTGTAACCTGAAGTGTATGTACCACTGTATTTGGGAGGTACCACTGTATTTGGGATTTGAAATACACGAACAGCAACTGAATAGGTGTAAGAAAAACCAGTGATAGAGTTGTTAGCATCCATCTGTCTCGAGACAGAGGAGTGTGCCTCTGAAGTGTCCTCTCCAAGGTACAAGCCTAGGTAGTGTGTATGGAGATCCTGGGCTGCCCAGACAGCAAGACCTCCCCTTGTTGGACCCCCCCCCCCATTGGCCCCTTGGGGACTTTTTAAAATGGTTGTAAGGACATGGTTAGACAGCTGGGTTATCAGGTTCCAAATTTATCACACACTTCCAAGTTGCTTTGTTATGGAGCTTGCATCCCAGCAGCAGGTGACTGCCTATCTCCAGCAAGGGTGGAGAACCTTTCTTCTGTCGTGGTCCTCCTTTCCTCAGGTGTAGTATGTTGGGAGCCTGTATGACACCAGCAGTAGGCAGGGCTAAAGTGGATGGAGTTTGCAGGATTCTGCAGCTTTCTCTCTCTCTCTCTCTCTCTCTCTCTCTCTCTCTCTCTCTCTTCCTCTCCCTACCCCATTTCTGTTTTTTCTTTCCCACTTTCTGTCCTCCCTCACGGGGTCTTCCCCTGCCCCTACTGGCCCACTGCAAAGTTTGTTCCCCTGAGACTCACCATGTAGCAGTCACATGTTTTTTTTCCTCAAAGAGGAAGAAATTCCAGAGGAGTGGTCTAGAGAGCAAAAAGTGGGCTTTCAATAACCATAGGGTAGCTTGATTTTTTTCTGGGAGCCTCCTAGGCTATAAATTCCTCATCACTAACCTACAGAACCTGTGCTGTGTAATTCTTAGAAGGTAAAATTTTATAACAAACTGACTAGTTGCTTTGTTATATGGTATCTATCTCCGTGTTGTTGTTTTTAAAAGCTTGCTATCATAGTCACAACATGAAATCTAGACAACTGGGGGAATTCTTACCCTCCGCAGTTCAAAGCAAAGTAATATTGTCATAGAAACAGGACAACCAAAATTTTGATCTCGCTACCCCACTCCAACCCCCCTGCTGGTGTCTACCTACCATTTCTTGCCTCCCACTTAACCTATGGGATTCTGCCTTCTTAGTATTCATCCAAACAACCCAATATTCAGCTAACTGGAGGATTTCTTAAATTGGATTTTTAAAGTTAGATATTGATGAGTTCAGTGCTTTATATTTTATGAATTTAATAGATTTTTATGCACTGCTGAAGTTTAATGATTGCATATTTTTAATCCTTAAATTAGAAAATTTCTAAATACTTGAATGATCAAACTGACAATTGAGCAAGCATTTCTATGGGTCTAGATTTTTCTGTTCCTCATTCAGGTTACAAATTGATTACCTATCAACCCTTCCAATCAATTAATTGCTTTGGGTTCCTAAAGCAATTGTTTTCTTTCTCTCTAGGGAGTTCTGATTTTTGTCTTAAGTAGGAGATGTCATCTATTTACACTAGCAATTTTTATGCAAGTAATTTGTGTCCCTTGCAGAACTGATTTAATGTTATACTTATGAGCATAACCTTCACAAGGTATCTTATACTTTTTCTTATCTGTTTTGTTTGTGTTAATAGATCTCAAGGAAATAAAAAATGTGTATGTTTTTATATTGTAAACCGCCCTGTGATCTTCTGATGAAGGGTGGTATAGAAATTTAATTAATAACAACAATAATAATATGTTTTGAGCCTGAAAATTTCCTATAAACTACCCTCTAATAACTGACATTAACTATAACAGATCTAATTTCATTCCATTACAGTGGTGCCTCCCAAGACGAAATTAATCCGTTCCGCGAGTCTCTTCGTCTAGTGGTTTTTTCGTCTTGTGAAGCAACCCTATTAGCGGCTTAGCGGATTAGCGCTATTAGCGGTTTAGCGGCTATTAAAGGCTTAACGGCTTAACGGCTAAAAGGCTATTAGCGGCTTAGCGGCTTAGAAAAAGGGGGGGAGCGAAAAAAATCTCAAGACTCGCAAGACATTTTCGTCTTGCGAAGCAAGCCCATAGGGAAATTCGTCCTGCGAAGCGCATCGAAAAACGGAAAACCCTTTCGTCTAGCGGGTTTTTCGTCTTGCGAGGCATTCGTCTTGCGGGGCACCACTGTAAAATGTTTTAAATTTAATTGAATTTTCAAAATTTGACTTGTATGTGAGTAAATTGTGAGGCGAAATAATTGCTAAAAGAAAGGTAAAATAAATATGGTAGTTTCTGTAAGTGGTGCAGCTTTGATGTAGTCCTGTTGGATTCACTGACAGAACTTTTGAATAATTGCTTTGAGGGTTGCAACATAGACTATTTTTCTGACCACATGTGAATTCCAGATCTTTTTATGTGAGCTTTGTTGGCTTGCATCACTTGCACCAAATTTCACTCTACAGTGGTACCTTGGGTTAAGAACTTAATTTGTTCTGGAGGTCTGTTCTTAACCTGAAACTGTTCTTAACCTGAGGTACCACTTTAGCTAATGGGGCCTCGCGCTGCTGCAGCGCCGCCACCACGTGATTTCTGCTCTCATCCTGAAGCAAAGTTCTTAACCCGAGGTACTATTTCTGGGTTAGTGGAGTCTGTAACCTGAAGTGTCTGTAACCCGAGGTACCACTGTAGTTGCAAGTGTCATGGAAAAACCAGTTTAGGGTAGAATACAGTCAAGTGCTCCTGAGAACTGGGTTATTTATCTGCGTTCAGTGCCAAAACAGCAGTACTCAGCTTGCATATATTTTATAATTTGGTGTTTCACAGTCATGTATTTATAATTTAGAAAATTATAAATTTAGTTAAACTAAACAGAGCTTTACCTAAATAAGCTTATATTCTAGGGAGATATGCTATATATATTTTTTTTTTAAATGAAAATTTCTGTTTGTTTGGGATAAACTGGCACACTTACTGCCCAGTTGGTTATATGATCCATCTAGGTAGCTGTGTGCTTAAGGACTTCCCCTTTGCCAGCTGTGAAAGGGGAACAAGCGGCATAGAGCTCCATCTGCCATTATTGGCAATGTGAACCTTGTTGTGCATCTGAGGTTCTGGATCGCAGCCTTTGACTTTGAGATGGCTGGCTAGATTGCAACTGTTGAAGCTTTGCATTAATAATGTGGCTTAATCAAAGCTCTGAGATTGCATATATATATGCGCAAAGTCAGGTATTTCTGAATTGGCATATGGCTGTTTTTAAGGGTGGCAAAACAAAAACTCTACGTATTTCGTTTAGTAAACATAACTTGAATATTCAACTATAATGTAATAAGTATGACTAGTCTGCTTTTGTTTTTGTTTTTAAATCGTATCATAAGGTGAGAAACAATTCTTCTTAATAAAAACGAATCAAGAATATAATATTGTGTATTTATACATAAAATGTATAGCCTGCCTACTTTTCAGTACCATCATGTTTGAAGATAAATCTAGAGGCTTTTGTGGTGAGCCTCAGCTTCTTCTGGACTCTCCTTTGATTCTTTCTTCTTCCCATGTTCTTTTCAGCCATAGTTTTAAGAAAAATCTGTGAGATAGTTAAAAGTACCTTTGTTTGATGCAAGATTTCCCATCTATGTGAAAGGAAGCTTAAAAGTTTATCATAACATTTGTTCCAGGTTAAAAGCAATTTGGATTTTGGTGAGCTAATATATTGGTGAAATTACCTCTGTGTGCTCATTTCAGCACACTCATAATCTGCTTAACCATCCTAAATATTTGCAAAATAGGGATTATTACAAAGATCCTGTAAACTTTTAGGTAAAAGGTAAAGGGATCCCTGACCGTTAGGTCCAGACACGGACGACTCTGGGGTTACGGCGCTCATCTCACTTTATTGGCCAAGGGAGCCAGTGTACAGCTTCCGGGTCATGTGGCCAGCATGACTAAGCCGCTTCTGGCAAACCAGAGCAGCGCACGGAAACGCCATTTACCTTCCCGTTGGAGCGGTTCCTATTTATCTACTTGCACTGTGTGCTTTCGAACTGCTAGGTTGGCAGGAGCTGGGACCGCGCAATGGGAGCTCACCCTGTTGTGGGGATTCGAACCGCCGACCTTCTGATCAGGTGGCCCTAGGCTGAGTGTTTTAACCCACAGCACCACCTGCGACCCTTTTAAACTTTTAGGTACTCTCCTCCAAATGGAAAATGAATCCTATTTAGGGAATACAGCATGCAAAAAGTGTGTGACAATCTAGTTGCAAGAAATTAGCTGACATAGTCATGTTGATAACACTAGGCTGGATTTTGGATTGGACTGCAATTTTCTACATTTGGTGACATACTGCTTTACAAATCAGCTTTAATTGTTCTATATATATGTTCAGGAATTTAATATGTCATATTCCGAATATATTTGTCCTCAGATATGGTTACATGGCTTGGGGTAAGGGATAGACAGATAAATGAGGATGGATTTTATTACAGTTTTTTGTGAAATCATTTCTGGTTATTTTTTCAACTGTTTTTTTCTGTTCATCCAACACCCCAATTGTAAGTCACCATTAGATATATGGCAATGAGTAAGTAAAGATACATGAATCAGAAAATAGTTTTGTGACATACTGCTTTACAAGTCAGCTGTAGTTCTTCTGTATGCTGCAGTGCAGTATTTCTTAACTTTTTATGGTCATATATTTTGAGAATCTGATTAAAAATTTGGACCCCGTCCCCAGAAAAATGCTCATAAACACATACAAAAACCTTGCATGCAGTTTATATTATTGCATTCAGAAAATCATTTTTGTACGCAGTCCATAGACCACAGGTTAAGAACCCCTGCTATAGGGGTATCCAGTTATGTTGATGTAGTAATCTGAGCTATTGTATTGTATTCTGTATTTGTTATGTTTTTATGTATTGTTAATCTCTGTTGTTCATAGTCATATATTTCTTAATGCTGCTGCTGCTGCTGGTGTGTGTGTGTGTGGCAAGTAAATGAATAATATATGTTATGAATTAAAAGCAGATACAGTGGTACCTTGGGTTACATATGCTTCAGGTTACATACGCTTCAGGTTACAGACTCCGCTAACCCAGAAATATTACATCGGGTTAAGAACTTTGCTTCAGGATGAGAACAGAGATCGTGCAGCGGCAGTTCAGTGGCAGCAGGAGGCCCCATTAGCTAAGGTGGTGCTTCAGGTTAAGAACAGTTTCAGGTTAAAAACAGACCTCCAGAACGAATTAAGTTCTTAACCCGAGGTACCACTATACTGAAGCTGTCATTGAAGGTGTGCTTGAACTGTGTTCATACTATTTACAGCCCAGTAGAGAGAGGCACAAACATACAACAAAAAACTCAAAGTGTCTTAACTCTAAAGATGGAAGGAATGAAATCAGGTAAATGGATATTTAGGTTTTTTTATAGCTTGTGTTGATTAAATCTTTCTATGAATCAGAGTCCTTATGTGGGACTCTATACACTGAGGTGCACAGTTTGTAGGCCCATCAGGGGCCAAACAGTTTGTCCTACTGAATTAAATCAGCATGTTTGCAGTAGATAAAGTTATAATGCTTTGGGTAGAGCTCCATCAGTTTTTCTTGACACGTATTCTTCTAATGATATTTACAGTCCAGTATAATGTTGCAGGAAAAATAGGAGCAGATTGAAGCCAGATGTGTATTTCTTTTTATATAAACTGTCCTGGGAATTTAATAGAAGGGCAGTGTAAATATGGCTACAATAAAGATGTTAAATATTTCTGGTGAAGTGTAGGCTGCAGGGGCGACAGAATTTGCCTAGATCATTGTTACTATGTATCTAGAGGATAAATTCCCCTGAGCAAATTTTGTAGTAATTTTATTTTATTACAAGCTTGTAAATAACCAGTTACAAGCTTGCACCAGCAGCGATCAGCATGGAACCAAAAATGTTGGCTGCCCTTGGTAGCCACTCAGAATTTACTTTTGTTAGAACCCTTTCCCTCCAATACATGTTTGCTTGGAAATAAATTCCATTATGTTCATTGGAACTTAATCCTAGGTCAGTGTACTTGGTTTGTAGCTGCAGTTCTTGCTTCCCTTCCCTACAAGGAGGTGTTTGTTTTGACTGTGGTTTGTGACTATACTGTGCCAGAGGCAACGATAAGGACTTGCATATGGGGTAAATATACTGCAAGCACCTGCACCAGCCAAACAGCTAGCCTCAACTTTCTCCTCCTGACTTGGAGAGAAACATTGGGACGCATTCTGGTGACAGGCAGCTCAGGTTCTTGATGTGCCTTTGTCACCTGTGTCCAAGATAGCTTAATTTCACCCTGTAGCTTGGAGCTGGTTAGAGGATGGCAATTTTTTCTGTTACTGTGCTGAGGTTTCTGAAACTCAGTACAATTATAATTGATGACCCCATCCTGTCCCCAACTCAGAGGATTCTAGACAGGCAAGGTTGGGGTTCCATTTGCTACCCTCGTCTGACACACGTGCAATGGGAATGTGGGTCTCTAGTGCTTAAGGATTGTATTTAGCCTCTCAGTTCCTCTTGGAACAATATTTACAGTAGGCATTTACAGCACTTGTATTTCATCCCAACTTACGTACATAAATTGGGAAGGTCTTGGTACTTTTACAACATCAGCATGCCATAAATTACTAATATTGAGTGTGCATCCACAGGTAGGCCAATAATTATTATTTTCTTGGCTACATATCAGTTCACACATACCCTTTCCTGCAGTTGTTCCCACTCAAAAGGAGAATTATGGAAATTAAGTATACATGCTTTCTGTTGTATTCATAAATGCCCTATGTTGCACTGTCAACTTAAGATATAACTATAAATCATTTTTAAGGAGAGACTCTGTCTCAGTGATAGAAAGCATGTATTCCATCCAAAAAGTTTTCAGTTCAATCCCAAGTATTTATAGTTATTAAAAGGTACCCCTGCCCGTACGGGCCAGTCTTGTCAGACTCTAGGGTTGTGCGCCCATCTCACTTAAGAGGCCAGGGGCCAGCGCTGTCCGCAGACACTTCCGGGTCACATGGCCAGCGTGACAAAGCTGCATCTGGCGAGCCAGCGCAGTACACGGAAACGCTGTTTACCTTCCCGCCAGTAAGCGGTCCCTATTTATCTACTTGCACCCGGGGGTGCTTTCGAACTGCTAGGTTGGCAGGCGCTGGGACCAAGCAGCGGGAGCGCACCCCGCCATGGGGATTCAAACCGCTGACCTTTCGATCGGCAAGCCCTAGGCGCTGAGGCTTTTACCCACAGCGCCACCCGTGTCCCTTATAGCTATTAGTACCAACCAAAAAGTCACAGAAATGTTGCAAGCTTTCTCCAGAGCTCTTCATCTACCAATATGCGTGGTGGGGGTGAGGAAAATAAAAGGTGCAGAAACGAGGGTCAATATTGTAGCTATGAGATCAGCTTGTAGACTTTTTGCCAGTATGGAGATCATATGCTGTGTAAGTCCCAGGTGCTATGATACCAGGCTACACACCTAGGATTCTGGGAGGATTAAGTAATGGCTGCTTTTCCCATTGAGAAAATAAAGCCTAGCCTGTGACCCATATCACCATCTTGAACATAAGAAAAGCCTTGCTGGATCAGGCCAAAGTCCTGTTTGGTTCAGCATCCTGTTCTCACAGTGACCAGTCAGTTGCCTCTTGGAAACCCAAAAGCAGGTCTCGTGTGCAAACACACTCTCCCTGCTTGTGATTCCCAGCAACTTAGAGCTGAGTATGCAAAGCTGACCTTATGGTTACAACACTGAGCCTTTTTTTTTACCCCCCCCCCCCATCTCACCACATCCTACTTTATTTGTTTCTTGCATCTCTGATGAAGTGTTCTAGAGAACTCAAAAGCTTGCCACATTTTTTGTGAGTTGATTAGTCCTAATAAAAGTGTTGTGCAACTGTAAACTTTTTTCCTGTATAGACCAGCATGGCCATTTTGGCTTATTTTATAAGATAACATTGCAAAGCAGATACCCTGACTTATACTTGTACCCTTGATTATATTTACCAGAGCCACTAGCAGATTAAATGGGGGGGGGGGAATAGATAAGTGATACAAAATAGTATAAGAAAAGCCAAATAGGTCAGGTTTTTCCCAGTAACTGGAGGAAATACACAGTGGTGAGCAACAGAAGCAAGGTAGAAACATTTAAGAAAAAAAGTAGTAGGAAGGGGTGAAAATGGGGGATCTTTTATACTATACCCCAAACCCAAATAGCTAGCACTAACAATGCAAAATTGGTGCTTTCCACGGTTAGCATGCTCTATGTCATAGTTTTGAGTTGTTAATTGGAATACCAGAATGTGGGATGGTGTCGCTTTCATAATATACCTTTCTTGACTTTATAATCTAGATTTATTGAATGGCTGTGCCAAATAAATGAGCACTGTTTTCTGGGTATCCAAATTAGTGTGTCAGCAGCTGTTTGATATTCAGCTACTCTGTTCTGACTGCTGCTACCAATCACAGAAAAATGCCTTCTGAATGGAGTACAACAATACACCACACTTGCCTTGGTCTTGTTGATGCAATTAAACAAGTTTATTAAGAGTTTTTGCTACTTTACCTGAATATTTGTATGGTTGGAACACCACCTGACTATCTTGTTGCAGCGTATTATTTGACCATGGTCAAATATTCCATAAAGTCAAGAATGCTCTGGTACAAGCAGCAGACTATATTTTGATTGTGCATATGGTTATCATCAAATAGCAATGGCACGAATAAGGTTGTTTTGTTCCCCAGCTCTGCAGAATCTAGAAACTCTTTCTTTTGTAAGAGCATATAGGGAGCAAACATTCATAGTGGTTCAGGTCTAGGATTTTCTGTGAGCTGGAATTTTACAAAACGCCAGTGGTTGTGTTTGCACACTGTACTTTACATACAGCTCTGCTTCCTGTTAAGGATGCTGGCATCATTTTGTGGTGTGTATTGAGTGACATTGCTTGTATGTGTGTGTGTTTTAGTATCCTAAATGCCTTGCAGACAAACCTGCCAGCTCAAAGTAGAGCCTGGTCTTCTTGCTCTTTGTTAAATGACTGCCATTTTGACCTAGGCCACTATTTTGACCTAGGCTCCACAATCTTTGGACAGGCTGTTCATAAAAGCATGCTAAAGGGAGCTTTAGTCTTACGGCCTTCTTTTTAAAGACTTGGATGGGAACTCTATGGATTTTCAGAGGCACTCAGTTTGAAGTACTAGAATTTTAGAAAGAAAAAGGTGGTACTTATATACAGGCCACAAGTAGGGTTCTAAAGGGGTTTGTGCACTGAATGGGTTAAAATGCAGAGGTTTGGTACTTTAACAAATTCTAAGCACATTATTTTATTACAGTAATCCCTCATCTTACATGCATTTGACTTGCATAATTTCAACCGTGCATGGTTGAAGGTGAGCTGGTTGGAATTGTGCAAAAGTCCCAAGGAAGATGGAGAGCTTTCAAGCTCTTTTTGCACTGAGTCCACTTGGGGTTACGAGGTGCAAAAGAGCTTTTAAGCTCTCCATCATGCTTAGGGAGCAAGGCCCACTCGAAGATATTGTGTGAGCATCCAGAGCCA